>NC_132781.1:140862039-140997039 GCF_048418805.1 Vulpes vulpes
AGCATCACTTTTCCAAGCCTTAATGAATCAACGGATCTAGGCAATGAACACCAATGAGTTGTAATGTTATGGAAAGAGATAAAACAGATAGTGTATACTTCCTACTGAAAGAACACAACACTGCCAATGAAATGATCTTGCAAAACCATATTGAACTTGAATCTGCTTCTAGACCTAATGACCAATTTACAGGATATACAAGGGATAGTGGTACTTATCAAATGACCCATAGGATGCAATCAGCAAATCTAAATTATAGAAGACTCTACAAAACAAATGATCTAGCTTCTTTAAAAAGAAAAAGATTTTAAAAACTTTGAGACAGAATGCTAGAAGAAGGAGGGGCAGGAGGAGAAGTAGACTTCCTGCTGAGTGTGGAGTTTGATGTGGGGCTGGATCCCAGGACCCTGGGATCATGACCTGAGCCAAAAGCAGATGCTTAACTGACTGAGCCACCCAGGCATCTCTGACCTAGCTTAACACAACTATATCCTCCCCAAAAAAACTGCAAGTGAAAAAATAGAGATGTAAGAAAATCCTAAAGACTGATATAGCACAGAAAATTACAAGGACTGGGCCTCATTTGGATCCCAATTCAAACAAATTGGGTAAATGTGAACACTCGCCTGGTGATGTGGTGATATTGATAGTAATTACTGTGAATTAAAAAATTGTGATAAAAAATTGTGATGTGATAATGATGTTATATTTTTTTAAAGTCCTTCTATTTTGGGGAAACACACCAACAGATTTCCAGAGGGAAGGACACTATGTTCTGAATGTGCTCTGAATTTGCAGGGCATGAGAGAAGGTAGCCAGGGCCCGCGGGCAGGGGTGGAGTGGGGGGCCGTGGAGAGGAAAACGAAGTGGGGACCAAGTGTCAGTGATGCTGAAACTGAGACTCATTCTTATTATTCTCTTTACTTTTAAATATGCTTAAGGAGAGGTGCCTGGGTGGCTCAGTGGTTGAGCATCTGCTTTTAGCTCAGGTAGTGATCCTGGGGTCCTGGATGGAGTCCCACATCGGGCTCCCCGCAGGGAGCCTGCTTCTCCCTCTGCCTTTGTCTCTGCCTCTCCCTGTGTCTCTCATGAATGAATGTATAAAATCTTAAAAAAAAAAAATACATGCTTAAAGATTCCTGCAATAAATTTTTTTTAAAAACCAGGATGGGGGGATGCCTGGGTAGCTCAGGGGTTAAGCGTCTGCCTTTGACCCCTGGAGTCCAGGGATCGAGTCCCACATCGGGCTGCCTGCTTGGAGCCTGCTTCTCCCTCTGCCCGTGTCTCTGCCTCTCTCTCTCTGCATCTCTCATGAATAAATAAAATCTTTAAAAAAAAAACAAAAACAAAAACAGGATGATGTAGGAGACCGATGGGCAGGGTCAGTGACATGGAGGAAATTAAGGAAGCCTCACTGAGAAAATGCATTCAAAATTGAATGACAAGGAGCCAGACGCAGGAGGATACACTGGAGGAATATTCCAGGCAGAGGGAACAGCATGTACCACGCCACCCAGATTACTCAACACTGTCTAAGAAATAACCTTGTAAAGCCTTGTAAAATGCCACTTACCCATTTTCTAAATTATATGATCAGCCAAGAGAAGATGTCTAATTAGCAACTGAAAATATGGCTGCATTGAAAATGATGCTAATTTTCACCAGGGTTTCTTCCCTCCAAATGGAGATGTGTGTATAAACCTTATGCTTTGGATTAAAATTTCAAGTGTCTTTTTTTTTCCCCTCGAAATTTTGATTAAAATTATTTTAATTAAAAAATTTTTAATTGCCTTATTGTCATCGCTTGCCGTCTGATTCCACCACTGGGATCCATCCCTGCACCTGCTGGAGTCCCATAAGCTGCCAGTTCAACAGCCACATGTCAGTAAATAAAAGGAAAATACAGTTTTTTATATTTGTGAAATATTGCACCAATGCATGTAGTGTAAAATAGCCCAGTATGGTCCCAGCTGAATAGTAAGAGGGTGATTTATTCCCAAGGCTCTGTTTCCATTTTTGCTGTTTATGATAGCATATCAACGGAGCTTTTTGATTGAATTACCACCTTGTATTCAGGCTGGGACCATGCATTATTACATATGTAAGTATAAATGTTGATGCAAATGAGTTTTCCTAATGAAATGAGAGGCAGTTTATTTTTCCTTGCATAATGGGTGGTTCTGAGGAGCAGATTTATTTTCTAAAAGTGAGTACATGCTTATTTTTCAATTTGTCATCCATTCTTAGCATGAGCACCCCAATAATTCAGATCTACAGATCTTTAAGCGTCCACATGTTAATGTGGATTTTTTTCATTTTTAAACTGAAATCAATTTCAATGTGATTTATCATCAGAGAATTGCCTTATGTAAAATGCTTAAGTGAATGAAGTAATAACTTTAGGCCCATCAGTTAGAGAGAGCAATTTTCAGTTTCTCAGTTCTAAATAAATGGTGAGATCCCAGGTCACATTTTCATTTTATTCATTACGCTGCATGCTTTAGTTATTACTGAGTTTGGGAATGGCTAGAAGCTTCAAATGAGCTGAATTACTTTTAAATATTGCTGAATTTTATTTTATACAATTTGAGTTACTTGGCAGGGTGTTGCTTGCTATTCTATTATCCCCTCACCTGAATCAGCTGGCCAAGTCTAGAGTTTATTTCACTCTTCATAAATTAGGATACTAATGTTGAGCCATGGGCTCTCTCCCCGCATATGAAATTAACTGCAGCTTCCTTGCTTTGGAAGTGGATTGAGGATTTACTTAGTAAATACTTCCCCTGTGACTGCAGAGGGAGAACCAGGCTCAAGGAAGAGCAGAGTGGGAACATTTCTCTTCCACATTCAAGAAGCTGAAGGCTCAGGTGAGCAGATCCCAAAGACAGAGTTTGCCTGCCAATCCTTCTAAACAAATGGTCAGTTTGGGGATAAGTCAGGTGGAGCCCTCTGAGAGCATGATGGGAGTTTAGGGGCAATATAATAATAAGAAGAAGAATAGTAACAATAATCCTGTTTGTTATACTTGTTTGTAAGTAATATATAATAAATATATGTGTCAGACAAATGTATAGGATACATAACTACTAAGAGTAATAAAAATAATCCTACTCATTTATTATGCTCATATAAATAATATGATAATAAATATATGTATTATACTAATAAATAGAATATATATGCTAATCATAATGGTGATAGTAATAATCCTGTTTAGTATATTCATATGTAAATAAGATATAAAAATAAATATATCATTATACTAAATATATAGGATATATTTACTAATCATAGCAATAATTCCGTTCATTTATTATACTCACAAGTAAATATATAATAATAATATGCATTATATGAATATATACTAATAATGGTAATAGTAATAATCCTATTTATTTGTTATACTCATATGTAAATAAGATATCAAAATAAATATATGTGTTATAATAATATATAATGTATATACTACTAACAACAACCCTATTTCTTTGCACTTTTGTATAAATAAGATATAATAAAAACTATATGTGTTATATTACTATCTAGATTACACATCCTAATAATCATAATACATAAGCATTTGTTGAACACTTACTATGTCCAGGCACCCTGGTAGGTATCTAACATGCATTATCTCATTTAATGTCCACAATAGGGGATCCCTGGGTGGCTGAGCAGTTTTAGTGCCTGCCTCCAGCCCAGGGCGTGATCCTGGAGTCCCGGAATCGAGTCCCACATCAGGCTCCCTGCATGGAGCCTGCTTCTCCCTCTGCCTATGTTTGTCTCTCATGAATAAATAAATAAAATCTTTTAAAAAAATAATGTCCACAACAACCCTCCAAGGTAAGAACTATAAATTCCATTATGCAAACACAGAAACAGCAGCTCAGAGAAGTTAAGGGACTGGCCAGGGTCACCCAGCTCATACCTGGAGGAACCAAGATTTAAAACCAGTCTGACAAACCTTCTACTCTGGCAAGATTTGCACTGGTAGAGGAAGGCTTCTTGGCACAGTGCTCATGAAAATGTTCCACAGGAGGGAAAGGAGATTGTGTCTCCATGTGGTGGGTTAGATGTGAAACTTTAAAAAGTCAGACACATCTGGTTAAGTTCCAATTCTGGGTCTGTCACTTAAACTAAATGGCCTTGTGTAAGTTGCTGAACCTCTGCCTGCCTCAGTTTCCCCTGGCAATATGGAGATGCTAATGATACTATAGCTATTTTGAAGACTTTAATGAAGCAATGCAAATGTCCAGTGGGTCGGAACCTCTTGGCACCAGCTATCCTTAAACTAAAATCACCAGATTCCCTCAGGTAGGAGCTGCCTCTGGGAGCTATTTTAAAGGGGCTTTATCAATTCGCATTTCTAATTACCCTCCAACTACCTGCCTGGCCAGTCTTCTGAGGACTTGCTAGGTGATTGATGTGATACCACTCAGAAACGTCTTTGAGTTCTTCAGAAGAAAGGTTTTCTGTACAATCCAGCTGGTGGTGTTACCATTTAGAGGAATCTGAAAACCTAACTGTGCTGCTGATACACTCATAGGGAGTTGAAAGGGGGATTATCTTTTAAGACTCGAGAATGTTGATGTTTGCAAACATTTTCTTGCTGCCTCTCCGAACACTGCAAATTGACTGCTGAGATAATGGGCGAAAGATGACATCACACAAAACAGCAGCCTTTTAAGTGCAAGAGCTGGAGGAGCCACTTAGAGTGATTAGGAAATCCTTAAATGAGTGTTTGCGAAGTATTGGCTAACCCTTAATGTTTGCCTTTCTTTTTTTTTTTTTTTTTTTTTTTTTATCCTGGCATCCAACTCTAAAAATCTGACCTTGAATAATTATCTAGCCCCTGGCTTTCAGCACCAGGGGCAGAAAGGCTCTGGGCAACCATGTGGTTGTGTGTGGACCACACCCCCGAACATAAGCGTAGTTAGGAAACGTTAAGTGTGCAATTGCGTGAGGCGCCTCCGCTAAATGCCCCAGGAAAAAGGTGCAGGTTTCTCTCCTCTCACTTCCACTTCCAAAATGCCTATCCAGCTCTTTTGAAAGTCAGATAAACTATCTCGTTCTGTTTAAACTGGCCTGGATCCTACTAGTCCCTGTGGCCACCAGGGATGGGGAAAAGTTGGCTTTCTCGGGAGGATTCTTTGGCCCATTTACCCGTGTAGGTAGAATGGTTGAAACTCCTCTCTTTTGGACCCAGGTCTCCAGGGAGATGGGGTGAGCAGGGGGCAGCTAAGCCTGGGGCTAATGTTCGATCTTTTACTATCTATCTAGATCAATGTATGATATCTTCTGGAAACCAATTTTCTGGCCTTAAGAAGACCATAGATAGATAGAGATAGAAACAGAAATAGATACAAAACTCTTTTCTATCTATCAAAGAATGCATTTCCCTCATTGAAAAGTCAGAAAGTACAAAAGTGTAAAATAAGTCGGGGGGAATGTACGTGATCTTACTTCCCAGTGAAGATCTTGAGGGTGGGTTTTTTTGTTTGTTTTTGTTTTGTTTTGTTTTGTTTTACCCTGTGCATTGTTACATACTTGAGACGATGCTATGTAGGTGTTTGGGTATTCAGCAATTTTCATATCATTATACCATGGGCATGTATTTCTCCAAGCTTTGGCTGATAGCGTTATTCTATTCCCCCACAGGGCTATGCCATCATGTGCATAACCCAATCCCTAGCCGTGGGCATTCAGGCTGTTTTCAGTGTTTGGTTATTAGAAACAAACGCTGCCGGGTTGACATCTTGCCACCAACCTTTCCAGTGCTTCACCAAGTTCAGCCTGCATAGCAAACCAGCAGGTGCAAGAAACGTCCCTCGGTCACACATTTCACCACCACTTCAGCAGGCAAGGATTACGACTGCCTGGATTATTTTAACTTCCAGCACGGGGCTTTTCAGACACTTGATAGGAAAGAGGAAATAAAAGCCACATGTTGTCTTGTGACTATGTAACCATCTCTTTGAGAGTCACTTGGTTTAAGAAAAATAGATTAAGCCAATGAGCCAAAGCAGAAGGTGATACTCTGAAAACCTGATATACCAAGACTTCCTAGATCTGGTTTAAAATGATTGCTCACTGTCTGCAGCAAATCTTCAGCAGGGAGTGGAGATGACAAGTACATTGTAAACAGACAGGTCTTTTCCTTAAGTAAAAAGAAGAGTGAGCCTTCCTATCATGGTCTCTGAGCGCTCTGTGCAGGCGAAAGGAGACTGGTTGTGCCAAGTAGATCCTTATTATCATCAGGGAGTCATCAGGATGTAGTGTTGGAGGAAATGAAGCCCAAGTGTACAAACATTCGCAGGATGTTTGATGCCCAGCGCTGCACTCAGGGAGGACCAGGGAGTTCTCCCAATGGAGGGATTTGGCCTGCCCTGATTGCTGAGACCCTGGATGGTTGGTTTTCCTCACTGTGATCTCCCAGAGCTCTTTCTGTTCTGGATCAGGGTCCTTTCCTGTCTTCGATACCTATCACAGAGGGCTTCGGGAAGCTAGCAGAGAGAACAACGATCTGAGGCATAACTCCTTATCTGAGCATGCCCACAGAAGAGGTTCCATTCAAAACTCTCCTTCTCTGATCTTCTCTCCTTTCTACTCATTCCTCCTCTTTTCTCTCTTGCCTGAGTATCACACCTGACTGGTTCATGGCCAGAAGCAGTTTAAACTCCTTGGATGTTACTCCCTGGGCTGGAGACCAGCCTATCACAAGAGCTGCTTGAGAAGAGGGGGGTGCTCCCCACTAATTCCTTGGGGGCAAGTCTTAATCCTTGAAAAGCAATAATGAGGTTTAATGGAGTTCAACAGGAGAGGAGAGCCACCAAGTATCTTTTCAGATGCAAAACTATGTAAATCCTGAAAGAAACCAAATGCATACAAAGATGGGGGAGAGAATTTCCAAATAGATAAGAGCATAAAGATTCAGATTTTCTGCTGTCATTTTTTTTAAATGAGTGCAAGTTTCACATGGTAATTTCTTGATAGTGTGTCTTATACTTGTATTTATCCCCCCAAGCTCCTAGTAAAATGCTTTGTGCAGATAAGTTTATTCATTTAACACTTCTCAACTGTTTAGTGAGTGTTTATATGACAAGTACTGTGTGGGGTGAAGAGGATACAAGAATGAACAGAACCAACCTTATCTTTCTTCTTTTGGACTGTGCAGTCCTAGTGGGAGACAAATGTTAGGCAGATCCTTGAACTTTCTGAAGGGAAAATGAAGGCGGTATATGGAGATTTGGTTTAGAGTGGAGGCCGGATAGGGTGGTACAAGGAGTTGTTGTCATCAGAGGAGGTTTCCTTAAGAGATGGTGTCCTAGCTGATGCCTGAAGGATACATAGAGAACTTAACCTAGAAAAGAACATAAGAAACAGTTTTCCAGGCAAGCAAAAGCATAGGCAAGGACACTTGGAAGGGAAGGCACTGGCCAACAGGAAGAACTCTCTAACTTAAGTGGCAGGAGCTGAGGTCACATAGATAGGCTGGAGCCCAATTAGTAAAGTTTTGTCAGCCCCCAGGAAGACACTGGAACATGAACCTGAGGATAAAACACTGATTCTGCTTTATTTTTAACTTATTATTTTTTTTAAAGCAGTGAAGTGACATGATTAAATGTGCATTTCAAGATTCCTTGGGTTGCTTTGTGAGGAAGGGGTGAAGCGACCCCTAAAGGGACCAGATGAGCCAGCATCCGCATGGAAGATGGTGGCGCATGGAAGATGGTGGCGTCTCAGAGGAAGGTGGTGGAAGTGGCTAATGGAGAGAGAGATGGGGAAGGGGGAGTTTTTTCAGGAAGGAGTGACAAAGTCTTAAGACTGGATGGAGGTGGGGGCTGGTGAAAAGATATCAAGGGTGAATTTAAGATACCTGCCTTCAAGCAGCCATTTAATACAGAAGGAAACTCGGAGACCAGACAACTCAGAATTGGAAAATAAATAAATATAAGTGAATCAAGTATCACAGTGATTAGTTTAGTGCTACTTAAGACCTCTGATTTGCTAGGTATTCTGGAAAAATAACACAAGACCCCATTTGGATGGTCAGTTCTTACCCCCAGGAGTTTATAATGATGTAGAGCCCAGGTGCTATTACAAACATTGTTATGTGAACATCAACCAAATTCCATCCTATTTCTTAACACAGGCTATCTTCACCACTCTCCTTGGGGGGGGGGGGGGGACCACAAATGTAGTCCCCTCCAAGTTTCTATACCATTCAATAAATTAGATAATTAATATAAATCATCTGACCACTCACTACCCTGAATTTATTTTCCAATCCAAACTGAGCTCTGCTATCCATACTGTTCTGGTAACCATAGGGTATGCGATTCTTAAGAGATTTTAACATGGTTTCTCCAGTTATTTCAAGAAGTTCTTTAAAAGAAACAGGGTAGGGGATCCCTGGGTGGGTCAGCGGTTTAGCACCTGCCTTTGGCCCAGGGCACGATCCTGGAGTCCCGCGATCCAGTCCACATCAGGCTCCCGGCATGGAGCCTGCTTCTCCCTCCTCCTGTGTCTCTGCCTCTCTCTCTCTATGTCTATCATAAATAAATAAATAAATCCTTAAAAAATAAAAAATAAAAATAAATAAATAAATGAAACGGGGTATTTTTTTTTTCAGAAAGTAAACCATGGCATTTGTGCGCCTTTGTAAATCATGATGGATTTTCCATATTCTCTACTATAAAGAACCTTTTTTTTTTCCTCTTAGGAAGGAAAATTAAGGTTGCTGTACCATGGGATCACTTTCATTATCTTTAGCATACAAATGATCTCTTAAAAAGATTTTCTTCCTCTACATATGTACAGTATCAATGATATAATTTACATTGCATCCTTCATATTAACACTCTGATCCATCATCGCTAACAATGCAGGGTCTTTGTGTGAGGGGCTGTCGGACAAATGTTTTAGCTTGTGAGAAGAAAATTGTTAGCATTTGAATAGAGAATGGTACAGGAAGGATTAATAGCCTACTTTGATGGATTAGAATGTAGGGAAATTGCTCAATATTAATATGAAAATGTTTGTGAATTGGTTGCAAGGTGCTGTCAATGGAAAATGATTATGTCTCCAAGGCCTTATCAGTTGAGACTTGACTCTTAGCAAAGACTTTCACACAAAAGACTGATGAGAGGTATGGAGGATGACGGGCTCTGGGAGCTGGAACAAAAACCCACCATTCAACCGCTGGAGTCCTCCTGTCACTCTGGATGTCCTTTCTGTGATACCGTGTATCTTCATGTCAACATATCTGGGTATGGATTTATAACAGAAGAGAAAGGGATGTGTGGGTGATGGAATTATTTCTATAATTTAGCCTTTCCGTCTTTGAAAACCCAATCAGAAACAGGCAGGGTGTCGTTGAGTAAATAATAATCTAAAATTTTTGTCTCTGTGCAATGCTTTTTATGTTGGTAATATTTGTGAGGATGGTCAACGGTTCCAAAACCATGACATGAAAATCACTGTTTAATACCGGTGTCAGCAAACTCAATCAGAGTAAGCCTCATTTTAGAATGATGTCTGAGAGGTTTGGGGATGTTAAAAAGTTACACTTGCGAAATTGCCCTCTGATGCTTTGAACATACCTTAAGCTTCAATTTACCTTTGGAAACCGATTTCCTACTGAAAGTTGAAATTAGGGGATCCCTGGGTGGCTCAGCGGTTTAGCGCCTACCTTTGGCCCAGGGCATGATCCTGGAGTCCCGGGATCGAGTCCCACGTCAGGGTCCTGGCATGGAGCCTGCTTCTCTCTCTGCCTGTGTCTCTGCCTCTCTCTCTCTGTGTCTATCATGAATAAATAAATAATTTTTTTAAAAAAAGTTGAAATTAATAACACAATGGAGACTCATAAAGCTTTGTTGCTTCTACAAAAGTCCTAGACATTAGCTTTGCCCCTCTGGAGGGGTACCCCCATCCCCAGCGCTGGGCCGCCTCACCCTGCGGCCACACAGTAACTCTGACATTCATTCTCTCTGAATGTCAGAATAGAAATGACAAGCTGAGCAGCTGGAAACGATGTTCTTAAAATCAAACCACTGTCTCTTCCAAGAACGGAGGGATGCCCTCAGTAGGGTCCTTAGAGTATGTTTTTCCCATTTTCATTTTTAGTGTTAGAACAGGCTTTGTCCACCTCAGCACCATTGGCAAAATTATCCTTTGTTGTGGGGGCTGCCCTGTGCATTACAGAGGCTTAGCAGCATCTCTGGCCTCCACCCACTAGATGCCAGTAGCATCCCCCCAGTAGTGACTTATCAAAAATGTCTCCAGACATTGCCATGCCCCCTGGGGGACAACCCTCTCTCCCAGCTGAGAACAACTGAACTAAAAAAATGGAAGGTAATCAGATAAGAATATTATTGTTGGAATGAAAAACAGATATAATGTTACAATTATTTTCTCCTTAAAAGATGAGAGTCCATCATGTTTGTTTATGTATTTTTTTAATAAAATAATGATATTAATGACTGTCTGCTGAATGCTAGCCATTTCCCTGGCATCAAATCCTTTAATATCATTACATAATCCTGGGAAAAATCTGAAGACCCAGGTAAAATGACTCCCATTTCACAGACCAGGAAGCTGAGGTTTGCAGACGTTAAACCTCTTGCCGCAAATCAATCTGTTAATATGGCACAAA
Source organism: Vulpes vulpes (assembly GCF_048418805.1). NCBI lineage: Eukaryota > Metazoa > Chordata > Mammalia > Carnivora > Canidae > Vulpes > Vulpes vulpes. Next base: position 140,872,694 of record NC_132781.1, read on the forward strand.
CAGGACCCAAGACTGGGTGGCTCTGACAGCAGTGCTCTTCACCACTTCTATGTTTCTGGTCCTGAGGTCTTTGCTACAGATACCTGCACTGTGCCCTGAGTCTCCTATGTTTGATGAATCTCAGCCTTCACCTCTAGTACCTAAAATGAGCTCCTTTCCAGGCTGTTGGAGGGTCACCAGGAAATATAGCATTGGGGGTGGGGTGGGGTCGGAGGTGGAGGGTATTGTAAATTCCAGGGTCCTGTTCAAGAGTGAAGCGCCAATGAGCTCTCCATGATGCCTTGCATCTTTCCTGCTACATTAGGCTGACATCCCTACCTCTACATGTAGTTGCTGAATGGATTGACTCTTGCAAGATGAAGAAACCTGAAATAATGGTGCTGGGAATTATCTAGAAGCCTATGGACCCCAAAAATGCTTGTTTTCTTTATAGTCCCTAATAGGTGAGATGCCCGAAGATGGAGACATCATTCTGTCCTGGCTGGGTATTTGATGCTTTTAGTCTGGTGCTTTGGGTCACAACCCCAGCCTTTTGCACAGCTAAGTATTGAACCTTCACAAAACAGATGCATATCTGCATAAATATGCAAGTTTGTGTAGATTTGGGGGGGGGGTCAAAGAACCCACCAAGACCTCCCTACCTGGATCTCAAATTAGTAATCCATTTTCAGACTACTTTTGTGGGCTCTCCAATAATTTTGGTCCAAGTCAGAGCAGCACCTTCTTTACAACAAAAGAAACCCATATTTGGACATATTGGGACCTAATTTGTGGAAATGAGCAGATACAGTAACCAGTGAAGGTACACCAGGGAGAGCAGGTGACATCTTTCCTCTGGCCTGGCAATGTGCATTTAAGAAAGCTGACAGCTTGCAAGACCAGCCTGTGGCAGATGCGTCCCCAGCGTGCCCCTGGGATTGGCAGCTTCATTATTGCTGTTGTCAGTGTTTGTGGAGTGCTGACCCTGTGCGCCAGCCAGGCCTTTCCCAGGTAGAGATGTTCATTGTAACCTATTAATTCCCAGGCGAAGACAGAGTCAAGCTAGAGAGCTGGCGGCTCTTAATCTGGCTGCTGCACTTTCTGCTTTAACTCCCCCTTGTTTGTGGCTGAAGAGCTCAGACCTCTGCCCTGTCTATTGTCATCCTAGCCTGAATTCTCCTGTCTCTTTTTGAATTAAAAACTTTCCCCCAAAGTTATACATGTTCCTGGTTCTAAAATTCAATAAGGCTCCCCCTTGCTTCCTCAGTTTCCTATTCACTCACCCCAATCCTGCACCCTTAAAAGATATATTCAGTTCATTCTGACATATGTTTGGAAACTCATTTCCTTGTTTCTAAATAACACGATTGTATGGCTTTTCTTTTTAAATCCAGGTATTGTCTGTTAACTTCCTACCGTAGAACATGAGTGTTCTTGGTCTTAATGCATTTCTCACCACTGCCCCCAACACACGTGCCTGGCAACACACAGGCTGACTTCCTGTCACCTTCCTCCCAATAGTCATGTCACAATTTGATTTAGTTCAATAATCAGCCTTTACCTTGTCATGTTCATATCAATATTACCCTCAACTGAGCCACTAATTATGATTACATTTCCTTCTTGTAGAACTTTTTGTTTTCTCTGGAGTTGCTAATAGCCTTGTTTTCTAGCTACCACTTGCAGACTCCCTATCAAAACTGTGACTCTTCTCTCAGCATTTAAAATACATCTGCTATTTGGTCAGTTTGAGATTCTTCTAGGAGACATCCCTTTTGGACTCTAGCAGCACCACATTCTCCTACTCAGTCTGGACTGACTGTCCTCTAGCTTGACTTCTTTATATGTTTCTTCAGCATCATCCCAGGAATCCCTTTACTCTTTTTTTTTTTTTTTAAGATTTTATTTATTTGAGAGAGAGCACATGAGCAGGGGGAGGGGCAAAGAGGTGCAGATATGCAGACTCCCCGTCAAGACCTGAGCCAAAGGCAGATGCTTAGCAGACAGAGCCACACAGGCGTCCCCTAGCCGCACTTTAAATACTTGGTTGTCAAGGGCCATTTCTATCACTGCAGAAAGTTCTATCAGACAGTGCTATGTGAGGTCTGACAGGAGGAGGAATTCAGTACTTGACAAATCAGGACACAACAGCAGCTCGGCTGAAAGGTCTCACATTTATTACTGAACCAACCTACTGGTATAGAGGCATAGTAACAGAGAAAATCATTTCCTTGATAAGACATGTCTATTGGCCAGGTAGGAAGGATGTTTCCATATTGATAGGATAGGAACATGTGATCTCCACGTGGCTTAAATATGTGTGCCAATTATGTTTGCTATTTCATGATGTGCGATGCTTCCTCACAGACCCAGTGCCTCCTCTTGGAGTTAGTTGTACCTGATTTTATTACCAGTTTTTGTCTGAATCCACTGGGGAATGGGGCGATTCTGCTTTTGTTTCTTGGCCAGGAATCGCTTGATTCTGAAAGTCTTGTGAGAAGACATGGCAATTACAGTCAACCACACACAACCAGGATGGCGGCAAAAAGGAGAGACCCTTTACTCTTTTTGTTAAGTTGGATCTCTGTTTCCTGGATCTATGTCCCTATCTTTTGGTGGGCATCATCCAGTAACTTCTGACTGTGGATTCATGAGATATATATTCGTTGAGTATGAAAATGCCCTTTTTCTAGCCTTGCCAACAAATGTTAAGGCTGCAAGTGTTTCCTTTTCAAAGCATAAATACCTACTGTAGTTTCCCCTACCTTATTGCTCTTTGAGCATAATAACATAGAACAACATGTTTTTGGAGTCATTGGCACTTTCAGACTTTAGGGAACATTGAGTATGTCTTTACAATCTATCACTAACCACTCGGAATTAATAATGACCTACATTATACAGCCCTTTATTATTTAGCAAGCATTGTCATAGCCTTAATCTCATTGTGGGAGGCAAATAGACATCATGAGTCCTATATCCGAAGAAGCTGAGGCTAAACCAGGACCATGCTGTTCATAAATGTCTAAGACACAGTATTCTGACTCCTGGTGAGTACAAGATTGCTCAAGAAACCAACAAAACATGTGCTTATGGCATAAGAAAAAACAGAGACATCACAAAAATTTAAGTTCTGATGAGCTTAGCCAGAATTTTGCATTAAGAAATTCTTCCAATGAGCTATTTTTATATACATATATATTCTATAGGAGTTTTGTATTTTATGGTGGTATACATTTGTGAACTCTATATGGTAGATCAGGGGAGCACCATAGTATTTCCAAGGTTTACGAACTCTAAAGGTCTTAATCTGATTTGTTTCAGATTAGATGATTTGCTCCCCCACCAACCTCCCACCCACCCGCTATATTTTGATTAAATGAAGTTAATTTCTGTAATCATGCTACAATTCAGTCCATCCCAGGAAATTACTTTCAGGCATTGACCAAAACTTTCCACATAAATGTTCTGTTGACTAAAGAGGGAGACTTTTTAACCTATACTCTCTGACATTTTCTCCTGATCCTTATTCTACTTCCATCAATTTAGCGAGCTGGTGTTACTGAGGGTGGGGGGTGGAGAAAGAAAAAATCAAAACAACAGGATTACATTGACCTTTATCAGAGCCTATGAACTATTTCTGGTTGCCAGGCAGAGGAAATAGCAAGTACAAAGATCCTGTGGCCCTTCTGAAGCTCCCATTCCCTCAATGTTCTGCTTTCCCAGGTAGGCATTAGCTAATTTTTAAAAGTAACCTCTGATAAAGTATTCCGGATGACTGTGGCTTAAATATAACTGGAAAACTTGTGCTAGAGACGATACCTCAATCCAAAGGGGGAAGAGAAGTAGTAGAATTTCTGAAATTGGCAGGCAGGAGACTTTGGTATTTTTCAACCATGGTGAACAACCCACCTGGAGAAGCAACAAAATACAAAGGAAACAGGGCAGGTTTTTAGATCAGGAGCCCCAGCTGGTTACCCCTGCTCTGTGCTATCATGGTTGTGTGATTAGTCACTCCTCACTCTAAATTGAGATAATACAAAACATGTCATGCCTTAACCTGTATCTCAAATGTAGAGGGTAGAGCAAAGTGCTCTGTAATGAGATACAGTAAAGAAGGAAGACCTTTGCAAACATAAACATTAAATCCGTGTTAGTTTTTTACCAAGTTAGTTTCATGTCTTAATATTTTCATGTCAAGATGGAGTACTTTCACATAATTCCCTCACAGCAGGTACACTTCTGTAACTCATTTTCCCATACCTATCAGAAATAAATTTTCCTTCCCTAAATACAGCCTGCATAAAATTAAATGTGTAGAAGTGCATGTATCAATCAGGGCTTTGGGTTGCAAACATAGAAGTGGACTCTCTTAGCTTAAGGAGAAAAGGGGATTGTATTCAAAGTTTATCAGAGTGCATAGAATTGATATTCAACATAGTAACTCACAGGACCTGGAATTGTCCAATCAGAAGGGAGCTAGAGCAAGTTCCTGGTGGCCTCCTGCTGTTCTGAGAGTGAACCCTTAGGTTCCTGGATGATGGGGGAAACTGAGTAGATTCCAAAGAAGGGGGCTCACTCAGCCACAGCAGCACCATGTGCAGATGCAGCTGGGGGCTGTGGGTTCCTCACCAAATGAGCCAAAGTATTTTAACACTTTAACCACTGGCATGGGGTCACTAATTCAGACTCACTGAACATCAGTCCTGGCTGAAAGAGAGACCAAGAACACCAAGCTAGGGAAAGATTTAGAACCCCAGACAATGGGCAGGACATCTCCACCATCTTTCATGGGATGTACGGAGGTCACTGTGCCTGGTTCTGAACACCACTGCTTCTCAAGGGAATTCCTAACTGTGCCCTCCTCTTTGTTCATCCAGGACACAGAGTCCTGCGTGGAGATGTCAGGCTGACCAAGGCTAGGTGTGCACTCTGCCCGCCATGGAGTGAAGAGAGGGTGGTGTAAGGCCAATGCTGCTTCCTCCTACCATATAGCCAAGGAGAATTTCTTCCAAGGAGAAACAGGCTTTAGAGGCTGGTATCTGGTATTTGCTGGAATGAAAGTTTAATGTTGAGACAAAGATGCTTTCTTAAGGTGGTCTCCCAATCTGCTTCTCCTCCTCTCCCTCATCTAGACAGTAACTCTGTAAACAAGCCATCATCATCATCATCACCATCATCATCATTTAAAAAAAGGCCTTAAAAAACCATTAGGTGATCAGCAATGTGTTGCTCAGCCCAAGGTCACCTTGGATTTTCATCATGACTGCCATGTTTTTCTTCTCATTAAAATATTTGACAAGAATTCTTTGCATGGATGAGCAGTTCCAAGCACCCCAGCCCCACACTGTTCTCACAAAGATGTTGTACTGTCATAGCAAATAATTATGCGGCCAACTAAAAATCAGTATCTGCGTTACACACAAACACCGAAATCTGGTGTTTGTACAGGTACAGTGCCAAAGATAATGCATGATTTCTTGATAAAATAACATGTATTTTCTTCCCTTCAGGTTACTTGCAAGTGGCCTAAAAAGTAGGGTTTACATCTTTATTTCTGGATCCTAATTGCACCTAGCAAAGAGCTTTTTGATTACAGTTGATGGTTGAAAATGCTTATTGGATTGGACAGCAGTGTTGGAATTGCAAGAATATGAATATCCTAAGTCTAAGAAGTTGTATAGAGGAGGAGGTCAAGTACTGTGTTTACGGGTAGGATGACCAACTGTCCAGGTTTGCTGGGGACTGAAGGGCTGCCCAGGACACAGGACTTCCAGGACTAAAACTGGAAAGTCACAGGCTTGGACATCAGACAACCTAGATTTGAACCCTGGCTCTGTTACTTATCAACTACAGGACTCAGTTTTTAATTTGTAAAAGGTAAATAACAACACATTTCTTCCAATGGGCTTTGGAAATAAATATGCTAATATGTATAAAGTACATAGGACCACCTTGGATCATAGTACACGCTCAATGTCAACAAACAGTAAATTATTATAATGGTGCCTAACTATATAAAATCTCCCACCAGAGTCCGGAGGATGCTTCTGGGAGTATCTTTCTCAACATTTGTAAGTCTTTAAAATATTACATGTTGTAGGGGCACCTGGGTGGCTCAGTTGGTTAAGCGTCCAAGTCTTGGTTTCAGCTCTGGTCATGATCTCATGGTCATGGGACTGAGCCCTGAATGAGGCTCTGCACTCAGTGTGGAGTCTGCTTCAGATTCTCTCTGCCTCTCTCTTCCTGTCCCTCCCCCACACTCATGTGCACGCTCTCTCTCAAATAAATAAAATATTTAAAAATAATTGAATGTTGTAAAACTTAAAACAGTAGAGTGTCTGTTCCCAAACAATGTTATTTTGAAGCAGAAAAAAACTAACCTTTGCAGATACTGGTAAATAACAAGTCAAATTGGAAATCCCTTTGTATAATCACAGTATGTTATAGTGTGACACAGACTGAAACATTTGCAAATATGGAAAAAAACTATCTTGCAATGAGCTATGTGATTCCACATTTTAGACAGCTGTTGTACTCTCCAACTCTCACCCTTCATACACACTCACACAAACACAAACACCCCAACAAGATAACACAATATTGGTTGTTTTTGTACTAGGAACTTAAGGATTTCCCAAAATCATCCAGGGGAAAAGAAAAGGAAGGGAGTAGGCACTGGAAAAGCCTCTTCTACCTAAATAAATACCACTGAAATGCCACTGTAGCTCTGAACTCTTTGTTTCCCCCTCTCAATGGAAATGTTCCTTATCCCCAATTTCATGGACAAGCTTAAATCAACATGTAAATATTTTGCCATCACTAGGACCTGATTTCTTCATCTAAGTAACCAGAAGTCTTTAGTCTGCATGTGAAAGAACACAGAGGCCTTATCGTCTTACATGGAAACCAGGCCATGTGCTGGAAGCTAAACCATGAAAGAATAATCAGGATCTGTAAAGCAAAGGCTTGCCAGCTCTTAGAGCTACTGCTCCCCTGAGCTACTGTGGCCCACTGGCTGTTAGCCTGGACTAGCTTTTAATTGCATCTCAGCCCTGTGAACTCAGATCATTGGGATGAAAAGAAGAAACGGTCAATAATCTGGATGTTTTGTCTCTGCTGTCAAGTATGTGGGTGTTGGGGAATGTCTGTGCAGCTGAGCTCTGACCTGTTATGCAGGCTTGAATCCTTTTTCTTTCTCCTTAGACAAGAAGATCTACTCAGGATGAGTTACACTCAGAATTGTAAGGTAATTGTAGTGCTTCCATTTGAGGGCAAAAGGATGAGCAGAAAACAAAGACCGGTGCTGGATGCTTCAGTCTGAGGAGGGAGTTGTCTAAAGAGATGATGACCTAAATCTTTAAACTCTTTAAACTATGCAAATGAAGGTGATCAGAGTCTTGCTTATGAAATCCTGAAAAGACTACAATAAAGGTATACTATCCAAGGTTGCATGACATGGATGAGAGCGTTGGTTCTCAAATTTGGATGCATGTTGGAATAACTCAGGAGGCTTTAAAAAATCCATTGTCCAGGCAGCTTCCCTGACCAACTAGTTGAGAACCTCTAGAGATGAGATTCAGGCCACAGTAACAGTAAAGCTCCCTAGATGATTCCCAAGTGCAATCAAGTTTGAGAACCACTGGCACAGAGTGGTGCTTTTCAAACTGTGAGGGTACAACACAGCACCTGGGGAAAAATGCTCATTCTCATTCAGAAAGTCTGTGGTGGGGTCTCAGATACTGCATCTCTTACTGGCTTCCAAGCAGAGCTGATGCTGCTGGTCCAGGGACCTCACCTGGAGTAGTGAGAACATAACATATAATGAAGAAAACTTGAAGTGAGGACATCTCTGAATATGTGCTCTGTCATTTTTTTTAGCCATAGGATAATCAATCATCCTAGTTTTCTGGGACTTTTCCTGGTTTTGGCATTTGAAAGTCCCATATCCTGGCCAAACCGAGACCCTATATGTGATTGTGGGAAATGAGAAAAAACCCTGAGTCCCGTAAGGTTGGTGTGAGAATAATGTGTGTGCAGATGTCTGCTATATTGACCCCGTACAGAGGAGGAGTCCAGAAAGTGTCTGATAGTTGAAAGACAAGATAATAGTTTGCAGGGGCGCCCAGGTGGTTCAGTCGGTTAAGGACATGCCTTCTGCTCAGGACATGATCCCAGGATCCTGGAATCTAGCCCCTGCTCAGGGGGGAGTCTGCTTCTCCCTCTCTACCTACCCTTCCCCTCTGCTTGTGCGCTCTCAAATAAACAAATAAAATCTTTTTTTAAAAAAGATAATAGTTTGCAAATTAAAATGAAAATGAGCTACTACTTCATACTCACCAGACTGGCTAATGTGAAAATGCCAATGTTGTCCAGGATGTGGAAAAGTGGGACTCTCATGCACTGCCAATGGGGATCAAATTGGTAGAATCACATAGAAAAAACTGTGGCAGTATGTACTTAAACCAAGCATAGGTGTCCCCTATGGCCCAGACATTTCCATCCTAGATACATACCCAAGAGAAATGCATAATGTTCGCCAAAAGATATACATAGGAGCTTTACTTACAACAGTAAGAACTTAGAAACAACTCAAAGGTCTGTTAGTTAATTGGCTATAGAAATTATAGTATATTCATAAAATGGAACATAGCAATAAAGATAAATGAACTACTGTTACACACAGCAACATGGATGAATCGCACAAAATTAATATGAGTGAAAGAAGTTAGATACAAAAGATGTCCTGTAGAATTTCATTTATATAAAATTAATAGAGAATTTCCTATAACTATACACAAATTAATACAGTATTTCACTTAAATAAAATCTAAAAACCCAGCCCAATATACTCTATAGTATTAGAAGTCAGAATAGTGGTTTCTGTTGTAAAGGTCCCTGAGGTTCTGGCAATATACTCTATGTGCTCTGGGTATTGTGGCTACATCAGGGTGTTCACTTCGGGAAAATTCATCGAACTGTACAGTATGATCTGTGCACGTTTCTGTATAAATACTATACTGTACTACAAAGTTTTTAAAAGACCAAAAGGTAGAAAAACAAACATAGGAGATTTATTAGCCTTAACGGATGATACTAGCTGGAAGCGTCGATGGATCCCAAAAGATTTTAGACAAATTGCAAATGAGACGCCTTAATGGTTTCTAAGAGACCAGGAATACGAAGCATTTAAATATGCATCTTTCTCCTCTGAAGGGTCTCCATGGATTTCCATCCCAAACACGCAGTGGACGGAACGATCTGCAAGTCTCACTGTCCTGCCCTGCCCTTCTAACAAGGTGTTCCACACAGGGGACCTTCTTTTCTCCTCTCTGCAAAGAAAGCCCAAAGCTTAGCCAGCACAGGGTGAGGTTACTAGGAGACTGCACACAATTCTCTTAAAAGCACCTGTCATATAATCTACCTCCCATCGGGCCCCATCCCTCTGGCACTCGGATCCATTCGCTGAGAATCACCATAGACACTCTTAATCTACTTCCTCGGACTTATCTTTTAGGCTCCATCGGCCAGTTCTTATGATCCGATGACATAAGATACGCTCAGCAAGCTGAGTGCCAATACCGCCAGCTCACCATGTTAAAACGGAATTATCAGGCTGAAATCAGAAGCCATGTAAATCTTCAACAAGCTGTCATTATGGCTGTTGATTCAGGAGACCATGCTTTTCCCAGAGATCCGTGGTATTCCTGACAGATGTTGCGTTTGAATGAAGGAGGCCTCTTCAGAGGAGTCATTTACAATACCAAATGAGCCTGAAACATCAAGAATCTGCACATCTCCTGGTCCTGTTTCCTTGGAAGCCCCGGAAGAGAAAATGCACCAAAAGTGCATCGGAGGTGCATCTTATTTTTCAGATAAGAGCAAGACAGCCCCCTTGGAGTGTTTGCTCTAGGAGTATCCCCAAATGAGCTTTACATACCAGGTACTTGCTTTCCCACCTGCTGAACTGAAATGTAGTCCTCATCAGAACAATCATAACCAGAGCTATTCTATTTTCAACGCCGCAGCCACCACCGGCCCAACACAGAGTAAGTCACATCCGCTCCCCCCCTAGTCTTGAAACCTGTTAAGGGCTTCCGCTTCCTCGGAGTAAAATCCCAAGTCTTCCCTGCGCTCCCAGGCCCTTCCTGAACTCCTCTCTTGCCTTGCCCGGGTCATATGCCACCATCCCTGCCCTCTCTGTCTTGCTGTCTCCAGCCGCCCTGGTCTCCTTGCTGCTCCTACCCTGGGGTTCTGCACTGCCAGCCCCCCCCTTCCGGCAATACCCCCACTCCACCAAGTGCTGACTCCCCAAACGCCTCCAGACCTGGGCTTCCGCGTCATCCAGCCCCCCCGCCCCCTCCAGGCCCCTTCACCCTGACCCACTTCCTTTTCTTCATCCTGCTTCTACCTAACTTGCGCGTGACTACCTCGTCCTTCTCTGTCCTCTCTCTGCCGTAGAGTATCAGGTGTACAAGGGCAAAGATTCTGCTGTTGCCCTGTCCCGTTCACCGGTGCATCCCACCAACCTGGCAACAGTCGGGGCGGGCCAGGCGCTCCGCAGAGGCCGCGGCCCGCTGAGTGCCCAGCCTGTTGGGAGCCTGCGGGGCGCTCAGCGCGCTGAACACCTGGCAGGCGTACGCGGTGGGAGAGGGGCCCCCCACTAACCGCAGTCAGGAGTGAAGCGGAGGCAGCGCAGGCGGACTAACCGCCCAGGGCCACACAGCTCCAAGGAGGGAAGCCAAGGTTCAAACCCAAGCGCTAGTCCTTAGCCACACCAACTACCTCGAAACAAGCGACGCCAACACGCCAACACGAGGGACCGCTCTCAGCAGGCACGCTTCCCTCGCGGCAGCCCGCGCCCTGCTGCCCCGGCGCTCACGCTCTTCCGCGCGCTCGCACCCCATCTCCCTCCGGAGACCAGCCCTCCTCGCCCTCTCCGTGGGGCTCCGGCCCTGAGCAGCGCCGAGGCACGTGACGGGAGAGAGCCAATCAGCGCGCGGCCCCCGTCGGGCCCCGTGATTGGCTCCGGGGTGGTCACGTGACCCGCGCCAGCGCTGAGGATGCTGGGACTGACAGCTTGGCTCCGGCGGGCGGGCGGGGACGTCGCTGGCGCCGCCTGGGGAGCCGGTGGCGACGAGGCCGTGCGGAGGAGGCCGCGCAACACCAAACAGCAGAGCTGGTGATGGTGCGCCGTGGGAGGCCCCGGGGCCGCCTGCCTGGGAGGCTCGTGCGAAGCCTCGAGGTGCTCCCAGTACCCCGGGGGGTGATGCCGCCCCTCTGCGGTGGCGCATTGGGCAGGAGGACAGGTGCCCTTCCGCGGATTCGTAAAAAACGAGCGAATTTTCCCTTTCTGTCTCTCTCCCTCTTCTTTCTTTCTCCTTCTCCCTTTCCTTTCTTCTCTCTTTGTTTCTTTCCTTCCCTCCCTCCCTTCCTCCTTCCCTAGCATTAACTGAGTGGCTACTATGTGCCGGAAACTATGCTGTATCTAAACACGTTAGCCCATTTCGTTTTTTACAACGACCGTATTAGTAAGAAATGTCTGATCATGGGCCGGCTGGGTGGCCCAGTGGTGGAGCGTCTGCCCCTGGCTCAGGTCCCGATGCCGGGATCCAGCGTCCAGTCCCGCATCGGGCTCCCCACGGGGAGCCTGCTTCTCCCTCTGCCTGTCTCTGCCTCTCTCTGTGTGTCTCTCATGAATAAATAAATAAATATTAAAAAAAAAAAAAAAGAAAAAGAAAAAAGAAATGCTTGATATTCTGAAGATGAAGGCACAGGCTAGGAAATGTGCACAGGCCCGCCCCGCCTGCCCGCGGCAGCCCAGGTTGCGAACGAGCCCAGGCGTTCTGACTCCAGCCCATGCCCTCGCACTGGCCGGGGACGCCCCTCCTTGGGGAGCGCAGGGCTCTGTGTTGCCGCGCCAGAGTTGCTAGCAGGGTGGCTACAGAGTCAGGCCGGTGTGAATGTGGGCAGCAGTGTAAGGGGCGGACCAGAGCAGTGATTACGGACAAAGCTTTGCACGCAGGCCAGTTCCGGCTGAGTCCTGCATCTTCCATACACACGAGCGGTGGGAGCTTGGCACAGTAATGAACCTCTCCGAGCTCTTGGATTCTCAGTGGTGAAGATAAGTGAAGGTCATGCCATCAGTCTTGAAATCATGTAATCATGTTGCCTGGCCTAACTGAAAAAAAAAAAAATGGATACAAAGTGTTACTCCATCATTTGGTACCTAAGCCAAAGCTATTCTGATAATAACATTATATATAATCACTCTTTTTTTTTTAATTCTACTCTTCTAGATTTTTTTTTTTTTTTTTTTTTTTTTTATTTACGATAGTCACACAGAGAGAGAGAGAGATGCAGAGACACAGGCAGAGGGAGAAGCAGGCTCCATGCACCGGGAGCCCGACATGGGATTCGATCCCGGGTCTCCAGGATCGCGCCCTGGGCCAAAGGCAGGCGCTAAACCGCTGCGCCACCCAGGGATCCCATATATAATCACTCTTTTTTTTTTTTTTTATAATCACTCTTGATTATTCATGGCCCTTCACATCCTCAGCAGTGGTTGTCCTGAGGATGCAGAGCAAGTATGTTTTCTCCTTCATGACCTGAGCTGTCAGCCCCCTTTGTAGCTTCACTCTTGGAAGCCGAAGACTACCTATGTGCTGCTGAAAAAACCCCAATGCCCACTGAATTTTGTCAACCTTCGGAAGGAAAACCTATGATGTGCAGCATTACGGGGGTGACTGTATTTAAAGAGATGGTCTCCGAAATACAGACATGTCCCCAGTGAGGGGCGAATTAGAGTCCTTCCCAGGTGATATGAAGGGGGCAGTTCTTTCGGAACGAGTGACCTGGCCATGAAAGCCCTGGTACGGTGCCACCGGGTGTGAACCCTCACGAGCCGGGGCCTATGGTACACACAGGAAGCATCTCCCAGATCCCGGGTTCATGCAGCTGTGCAAAATGTCATTTTAATGAATGTATTCTCCCAATGGAGGCACTTGTAGTGCAAAGCCTTTCTTTTCTGTCCTAAGAGAAGTAGGATGTTTTGGCCAAACTGTGACGGGAGTAGTTTCTAAACACTCATATTTTCTGCGTGTCAGTTTCACCGCAGCTATAGATCATTTTCGAGACTCCCAGGGCAGAAGAGCTCCAAAAACCATGATTCTCTTGGACGTGAGTGAGGAGGAGTCAGGATACCTGTTTCACCTTTGAGGGTGTACAGCTTCTCCCTCCACCTTCGTCTCTTCCCTACGTCCCGTTAACTGTTCAGTTGTATTCACGCTTCTGGAAAACGTACCATACTTTGGTGCCTGGGCACTGCCCAGAAGAGACTGGAAGTCAAAGTGCTTTGCTAGTTTCCACTTTCCTTACAAGGTTCCCTATAAGGACTTTTACTTGGACTTTTACTTAAAAGAGAAAAAAAAAAATCCTGACTTAAGAAAACTCGATCTGTTTCAAACAGACTGGCCCCGGCTAGTCCTGCCTGTGCTCCCAGAGACAGAAGGAGGCTTGGAGGCAGGAGGGCCTAGAAGATTCCAGGAGGGGGGGGGGGGGGTAGGTGCCAAGAAAGGGCAAGGGCGAATGGGGCCGGCTCTGCGGGGAACATTCAATAACTCTCTTACCTTTTATGCTGTAGGACAGGAGCTCATTTGCTCGATTTGGGGTGACAGCAGCCGGTTTTGTTACCGCATAGCTGGAGTTTTAAATAAGTGCAGCTCTCAGAGGCCGAAGGCAGTGTTCGTTATCTTAGCCGTGGGAGGGCATGGAAATCGGAGGCGGTTTGGCAACGCAGCATAAATCCAGTGTTTGTGAGGGGCCGACCCAGCCGGGGAGGAAGGAATGCACAGTTTCCCTTTGACGGTGTGATTTCCTGCTTCTCCTCCGAGAGGTTGTCTGGACTCCATGCAGAAGCAAAATCTGCATCAATGACTTGAAAGGAAACCAGCCCTATTCCTGAAGGTTTGGCAGCAGAAATATTCATTGTTGAGAAAGGGGAAGAAAGAAAAAAAAAAAGACTAATGAACTCCCCCCTCTTCGGTATTTTCAAAGGCCTCTTGTGATGGTGGCTGCCTCTTTTTTTTTTTTTTAACAGAGTTCTTAGGGACGCTCATTAGCCCCTCAATAAATGCTACTTTAAGGGCTTGTAACTTTGTCATTAAATCTTCACTCCGAGATGAATTAAGGTTGTAGCCAAGAAATGCCCTCCCCACCCCCGACGAGCTTCTTTACAATTACCAAAAAGGCAGGAAAATAGATTTGTGGAGGATTTTCAGTACTCATTTACGGGCCGCCCTGTCAAATAGTGATTAATTCGGGGCCACTTAAGTTTTTCTAACTTTCATCCATAATGGGCACGTTGACATTTTTATTTGAATCTCTTTACGCCATCCAAAATAATCTCCTTCAGCAACAGAAACTGCTGGTTAATTGCCACAGAGCAGCTGTTAGCCCTCCTCAGCCGACAGCCTCTTTCAGGATGGTTCTGAGCTCCGTGCCTGTGGAACTCACGGCCGAGCCGGCGACAGCAGCGTGTCAGGTGGATTGATTGAATGGCCCCCTTGTTCCTGACTGGCTGTGTCTACACTGGTAGCAGGGCCAAACAAAGCCCTTCGCATCTAAATATAGCATTTTCTTTGGCCCGGGGCCCTCACTGTCTTGTTTTTCCATTCTTCCATGCTCTAAAACAAATACAAGAGAGCCCCACTTTAGCATGACTTATTTTTTTTTACCCAGATTTGCATATTCCATGGGTCAGACTGTGTCCTGGAAATAGAACTTCATGCACAATTAATTTGATTTTCTGGTTAATTGAAGGCTAACCAGAAAAACTGCTTTGAAAATTCACGCATGCACAGATCCCCGTGAGGTGGAAGGCAGGACCTATGGACCAAGCCAAGGAACCTGGAATTTATGTCTTTGGCACAACCCCTTCCATTTTTTAACACATTTCCAAAATTGTTTTTTATGCATTTCCTTCTTGTGTTTCCTGCCTGGATTATTAGTGATTTTTTAAAAATTGTTTTCATGATTATAGGGGAATGGGCAAGCCCTCAGTACCCCCCCCCCACCATGGGCCATTGTCCTGTGGATGTGGAGTTCCTGGGATGTAGGTGTGAGTGGGTGACTCCGTCAGAGGCACGAATCTTCTGTAGACATCACAGATGCTCTAAACTGTTTTCTCATGTGCTTTCCTCCAAGGGTGGCCTGAGCTACAAGGTTCTGGACATTTGGAATTCAGCTAGATGAGGTTCTGCTCATCAATTCGGTGTGTTCGTACACTGTGAGACTAGCCCTTCCTTATAGAATGTTGGTATGACTTGAGGTGAAAAGACGAAACAAAACTGATTAATTTAAAATTATTTATCCACCGCCTTTTGATCATAAAAGTAGTATGTGTTATAATAAGTTCAAACAATACAGAAAAGTAAAAGAAAGTTGAAGTCCCCCAAAGTCCTGCAGAAATAAATATTTTACAAATTAAAAAAAAAGTATGTGGCCCAGGCCCACGGGGAGGTGGTGTGGCTCTGAAGGGAGATGTGATGATAGGGCAGGTTTCTCCAGTGTAGGCTGTTAACCCTGTCACTTGCTTCCTCTGACTTCCAAGCATTGATAGAAACACCAATCAGCCTTCTAGATCTTCTGGAAGACCCAACCAAGAACAGTGTTATTCAGGGACACCTAAAGGTAACCATAGCCATATACTCTTGAGGTCCCAGAGTTCTATCTTTGGATTAAGTGGAACACCAGAAATCTCATTTGTGCTGTATTTATTTAGCCCAAGGTGAGGAGATACATAGCACACACGGGCTAACATCTGCCCTCTTTGTCCAGCCTAGATGTGGCCTTGAATCCTTCTCACAACAGAAGTCTTCAAAGCTGCCAACAAGCAACTGGAATGGGCCCTAGACAGTCTAGGCACCCATTTGCCCCACTCTTTTGTTCTAGCTCTGAGAATTGTGTAACTGGGTCTACTCTCATGTTGACATCAAACTTATGTTCTCATTGCCCCCTTTTGAAGAGCTCTGAGTGTAAAGTTTATTTTATTTTATCTTATTTAAAGATTTATTTATTTGAGTGAGCAAGTGGGAGGAAGAGCAGAGGGGGAAGGAGAGGAAGAGGGAGAGAATCTCTAGCAGATTTAAGCTGAGTGTGGAGCCCAGTATGAGGCTGGATCTTATTTAAGACACTGACCTGAGCCAAAACCAAGAGTCAGATGCTTAACCGACTGAGCCACCCAGGTGCCTTCTAAAGTTTACTTTAAAATGAAGCTTCTGGAAAATTTTTCTCCTGTCCGAAGAACTGTGTGCAGCAGTGCAGTGAGGCTTTGTCATTGGTCATCATTCTCCTTTCACTCTTGCTGCCGGGAGGCTCTGAGTCACATTTCAAAGTTCAGTGACGGCAAACGTAATGAGCCTTCTGAGGGCCCTACCACAACCTTCTTTTTCCTTGTTTAGCGTTCTTGTTTCTATCACGTGTGTGTTTGGTTGGCCTCATGTCAAAGATGCAAAGAGATAAATAAATACACAAACTAAAAAACCGTGCAGCCAATCCAGTGTCTTAAAAACACAAGCCTCAGTCTGAGAGCTCTCTCGGTTTTCTTTTATGCTTAGAAATTTAACATTCACGCTCTTGCACTCTGTTTAAGAAGAAAAATGGCAGCCAGAACAATGTGATTGGAACTGGACAGGGGAAATAAAATTGGGTCGTCCCAGATACAGGAGGTCTTTCTTTTTGGCCTCTGGAGAACGTTTAGTTGTGGCCCATTCTATAGATAAGCAAGGGGAGTCATGAAGGAGGACCCCAGCTTCTGGGCACCCCTGGAATATGTCTGAGTGGGCCTGTCACTCCAGGCTCCTGCCTCCAGACCAGCTTGGCTTGTCATCTTGGGCAGCCGTTGCTGTTTTGAAAGTACTCCTGCCCTCCCCAGTCATGCCAAATGCTGCTGGGGGAGGCGGGGGCCACACTCCACTGTGTTTACCAACCAGGGCCTCTCTGACTTTGCAAAAGCACGAAATCTCTCAACGAAAGAAGGAACCTAGGTACTTGGCTTCCAACCCCCCCCCCCCCACTCCTGCCCCAATATGGAGAAACGATCTGAATACACAAAATTAGAAAAGCATACCACGGAACGGTTATTTAAAATTCACAGCTGTCAACATCAAGTATTTTGTGTGAGAGAAAGAACGCACGTAACATCGGGTTAACAAAGTAGCTGCAGATGGATGGGTTCGCGGCTGGGACCGGGCTGGCATTGTCCCTCCGTTCGGGGAGGCTCATTTGCATTCCGGGACAAAGGTTCCCTGTGGGAGACCCTTTCTCTGCAGCCTCCTCCCCAAAAAGGCGCCTCGCCATCCGCAGTGAAGATAGTCCGCCCCAGTCCCCTCATCCGAAACCTACAGGAATGAACACAAATCTGTTATTTTAACACAACGTGGGCACAAAGTGATGTTTTCACTCCGAAGAAAGCCCGGGGAAGCCAAAGAATGGGGCCTTTTATTTGCAGGAGATACTCAAAGGAAGTGGGATTGAACTGCGGGCCAGCGTCGATGAATAAAGTTGTTAGAGACTTTGCAGCCTGTGGTCTGGGAGTTGCACTGTACGTCCCCCCCCCCCCAACACTGTCAGCTTGAAGCACTTTGCATCAGAATGCATAATTGTGTCTGTTAATGACATTTTTAGCTGAGCTCTCCAACACAGAATAAATTCATCTCCCGCCCCCCAGCTCCCCGCCCAGGCCCCCACTTTTCATACTGCCTGGGAGAGAGGACTTCTTTTTTTTTTTTTTTTTAATTTAATAAACATGATTGACAACAGAGAATGTCGATTTGCTTTCTTTCCGCTATGACTGTATTTTTGGGTCCAGAAGGCACACATGCCTTTTGCTGCTGAGTCTGTGGCAGCCCGTTAACAATTGCGCTCATTCCACAAATTCTAAAGGCCCCCAGCTTATGACTCTTGTAAGAAGTAGCTGGAAAGTGGCACGAAGAAATGTTTAAAAATACACTGAGACGGAGGACATTTGAAGCACCGTATCTAAAGTGAAATGCCAGGGTAGAAATGGCATTTTGAGATGGTAAAGGCCGGCCTACGAGGCCAGGCCAGCCTCTGAGAGCGGCGCCCTGAGCTCCAGGCTCCCATCCCTGCCTGGGCCACGTCTTAAGGGGCTTGCCCTTGAAATGTGTCTTTTACCACTGCCTTTGAACCAGGAGCTCCTTTAAGCTTCAAATCTGGCACTGCCTGTCTGGGCAGCTGTTAAACCCATTGCCTACAGTCACAGAAGATTGCAAGCCAGAGGATTGGAACCAGCACCTGGACCTACCTGGGATTGTGTGTGTGTGGGGGGGGACCTACCTATCTCCTTGGGTATCTTCGTCCCTCCCAGCCCCCTCCCTGTGTGCCAGGGCAGCCCAGAGAAGGGTAAAAGTTCCCCTTTCCTGTCTGGATGGGGGAATAGTCCAGGAAAGATGACTTTAGCCAAAACCGAGAAACCCAGTGGACACTGTAATTTCTGAGGCCCTGGCATGAGGCGCCGTGAGTCTGGGGGTGGGGACTGTCCAGCCCTGCTCCCAAGAGTGGCCCCATGATGTCACTGAGGGCCTTGACACCAGCTCTTTAAATCAGGGACTCCTTTAGGGGCTCCCCACTGCCATTGTTTCTAATAGCCTTAATCCCAGGCCTGAGGGGCAAGTTAAATAATTTTTCTTTTCTAGCCACCAAACCACCTCCCCTCCCCCCCCATGTTTGAGTAGAAGAGAGGGAGAGAGAGAGAAAAAGAAAGGAAATCCTCCAGAGCATACATAATCTGCTCTTGATCTGGTCTCCCCAGGGCCCCTGGTTTGCAAAACTAAGCCTTCAGGATAGTTTCAGGAAGATGAGTGTGAGAATCTCCCCGCTTGGGTTTGGGAGAGCATGCTAAGGAGGGGGGGCTTCAGAGCTCTCAGCCCACGCTGGCCTCTGACAGCTGTTGGAGACACCTGTGTGCAGTGCAGCAGCAGACTTGTCTGTACCATGCACGGGCCTTGGTGTCTGTGGTCATAGATCTGTGTCCATATGAGAGGTCAGATGAGATCATCAGGGTGAAAGAGCTTTGTAAAGTATAAAGCACTGGACAAATGTCAGTCTGTTTTCATTTGTAGCCAGTAGTACCGTCTCTCTCCTGCCAGGGAGACTATTAATTTTTTTTTTTTTTTTTTTTTGGTCTGAGCATTTTTGTTAATTGTTAACTAATATTTATTGAGAGCCTACCACTGGCCAGGCACTTTAAAGACATGGATCAGATCCTGTCACTCCCCTACTTCAAGGACTCCCTGGCTGCTCATCACATGCCAAACAATGTACAGAGTCCTCTCTGGTTTGCAAGGCTGCCTCTAAGCAGGCCAACCAGCCTGTCCCTCTTCATTACTCTGCCTCGCCCCCATTCCCCTTCTGCGCCCCCCCCCCCCCCACCAGTACCTTCCTTGCTGCACCCTATGCTCATGGTAAGGCCTTTGCACATGCAGTTGAATCTGTCCAGAAAACTCTCTTCTATCTACTCAGGCCTCTATTTGAATTGTCTCTTCCTCTAAGAGGCTATCCTTGACCACACTCTATAATGCAGCCCCCATACCTGATACTCTAGCCTCTTACCTTGCTTTAAGCTTTTTCTTAGCTCCCCATCATAACCTGAAATGGTTGAAGAACTGTATAATAGTGCGTGTGTGTGTGTGTGTGTGTGTGTGTGTGTGTGTGTACTGCTGTCTCATTCACTAGAACCCATGCTCCACCGGGTGCATTTTGCCTATGGCTATATGCCCATGGTATCCAGCACATATTAGGCACTCTATAAATGTTCATGACATGAATGCACAGTCCCAAGGATGCAAAGATAAAAAGTCAAGGGACTTGCAGTCCTAATCTTTATCTAATGGGATTTAGTTTAGAAGGGAAGCTAGAATAGTGACTCACTCTACTTCCTGACTTAGTATGAACAACTCAGATGCTCACATTCTTTCTCCTAAGACTTGTCCAAAATTGAGGATCAGGTGTCTAAGGTCTTCTTTGAGCCAGGAGGTTAGAGCCATACATGGAGAGGGCCACCCCCCTCCCAGGGACTAGATTGATGATGTCACTTCACTCCTCTCCCACCTCCCTCTTTGTGGAGCACATGACAACCACCTCCTCTCTGCCCCAGGGGTTGGTTGGTGAGTCAGCCCTCACCCAAGCAGAGCCAATTACACTCCTTCAACCCCAGGCTAAGGGTGACTGGGAGGGGGAAGGGGAAGAGGGTCCTCCCCTAGGGATTTTCCAACAACAACTAGGGACAAACACTTGTTGTTTCCAGTCACAAAGCTGTGAGGATGCAAGCCCCAGAACCACTATTAATGGAACTTTGAACTTCATGACAGCAGCCACCAGAAGAGATTCAGAGATGAGAAGCAGTGGTAGAGACAGAGAGATAAAGAGAGAATGTCTGGCTGGTTGGTTCCACTCTTACTCTCTCCCTTACCTAAAGTTCAGAGCCACTAAATCCCCACTTTCTGCTTAGCCTAGCTCAAGCTTTTTGGTTTTTTCTTTTCTTTTCTTTTCTTTTTTTTAAATCAACCTCAAGTGCCCTGATGAGTATATTTTTATTTCAACTTGTTATTTCATTACTCTAGAATAAACACATTTAGTTGAACAATTCAGACTCTCCAGGAGATCATATGATGAAATGTGGTCCTCCTCCTTGTCCGCCACCCCCTCCTGTGTCTCAGCACCCCCCTCCCCAGCTCATTCCCCAGAGGTAACCGGCAACCACTTGTTAAACTGATTATCCTTCTTACTGTCATCTGACCAACTTCTGGCAAGCATTTTGAAAAGCAGCAGAAAATCCTTTGTAATTTTGATTTATCTGATTGTAATATATATTACTCTCATAGATTTCCAAACAATGGGTTATTCAGCCATTTATTTCAGTCAGCGTTGTCTGCATTAGTAAATGTTTTGACATTAGCCATTTATTTCAGAGATGAATGATTCATTTGGGTATTTCTCAACAACATAAAATAATACTCTGGGTGAGGGCATTGCTGACTTTTTGGCAGGGGCTGAGTTATTCCTTTTCACATTCTTTATACTGATCATTGTGCTTTGCACAGAGTAGGCGCACAGTATGTGTCGGAATGGATGAAGAATTTGGTGAAAAGAAGCCCAGGATGGAAGGGGAAAGAATGAGCCTTTATTGAGCACTTTCAGCGTGCCGTGGACTTGGCATGCTTTATCTCTTTAGCTGTGGCTGTAACTGAGAAGCTCTGCTTCTTGTTCCTTCCCCAGCTGATTCTTTTTCTTTACTTTCCACATCTCTCTCACAAACTCGTTTTGCTTAGGTTAGTCTGAGCTGGATTCTGTTGCTTGCAACTCCTGAACCCTGACAGAGAAATCAGTGCCTGGAAAGTAGAGTATAAAGGACGGGGCAGGAAGAAAAAAATCTACTCCATTTGCAAATGAAGAGAATGAAGGTATGGACCCATTAAGTGCTTTGCTTCAGGCCACAGAGCTAGGGAGTGGCCAAACAGGAATTAACTCAGGCCTGACAGGGTACAACAGTTTTGCTTTTTCCAACCACTCTGAAACCAGGTGCCAAGGAACAAATTATTTCTAGAGGCCAAAGAAAGCATGACTGAACTTGCGTGATTCTCGCCAAGAAGTTGGTCTGCATTTGTTTTGCAGAAGGTGGCCTCTTTCAGAAGTGTGTAGGTTTTATCCTCAGAGAAGTTTCTAGATTTTTGTTGATGCATGTCTTGGACACTTAGAAAACAATGTTTAGATGAGATAGATCATAAAGGAAGACCTCAAATGCTATCTTCCTATTGGTCTTTTATATCTTTAAATCGTTCATATGTGTCCCAATCCTCTCCTGCTGCTGTCGCTACATAGCTAAAAAAGGAGAAGGACCCACCATCTATGGGGAATGTTGATCATTTGTTTGTTTAAGGTATGATTCTTTATCTCACATGATATTGCAAAATGCTCAGAAGCAGAGGCTCTAGAGCCAGGTTTCCTGGGTGTGAATCCCATATCTTCCACTTGTCTTGCAACTTAGCTGTATCTGATACATTCCTGTCGCTGTGCCTCTGTTTTCTCATCTGTACGATGGGTGGGAAAAAAAAAAGAAAAGAAAAGAAAAGAAAACAAAAAACTCATGTTTCTTGGAACCGTTGTAAGGATTAAAAAGGTAACGTATATGAAACGTTTAGAACAGGGCCTGGCACATAGCAGGTGCTGTGTTGACTATGAATATTCTTCTTGAATTTAATCCTTAAATTTTTAATTACATTTTTAATTTTAAGGTACCAAGGAACCTGAGCAGATGAAACGTTTTGAATTCTGCAAGTCTATGGGTGTAAATTTTCCAGTTCAGAACAGTGGCTCAAAGTCTGTGATTAAGGCATAGGTCTTGAAGTAACAAATGACTGGTGGCAATAGGAGTACAAATAGAATCCTCCTTCATGGGTATTCCAATTATTCTTTCCTCTTTGACATGATTCCGTGTTTAGCTGCATAACATTAAGCAATGCTCATACAGTTCGAGAAAGGGCAATTTAGAAAGATCAGACCCAATGATCTTAAAGCCGTGATGTATGGTTCAGTGAAAGTATAAGTAGGTCAAATACCGCTAACAGAATTAGCTGAAATTATGCAAGCTATTATATTGGATATTACTGTTTGAACATTTTGTATAAACTGCAGTAATACACATTCGTCTTTATAGGATGAATCAAGACTTAAAACTAATTCTGGTGAATTAAGAATTGTATTTTCCAGGAATTAACTACCACCATTTGACTGCAGCTGTAAAAATTTTATTAGGCAATACATCTGACCTCAAATTGGAAATTTGTGTTGGAACCAGTTTAGGAAATAATTATTGCTGTGTTGTTAATTTTATATTTGCCTAATAAAACACAGCAGGAGCAACAGGGTTGGGTAAATGTAACAAAAGAAAGCCCCTGGACTTGATTTAACCCAGTATTTTCAACCTCGCTGGAACCCTGATTAGGCATGTGTACATCTGATCAACATAAGTTGATGCTGAGATTGTGAAATGAAAAGTCTGGTGATCAAACTGTGAAAGAAACATACAGATGTCTCTGCACCATCCACACCAGCCAATAAGAAGTGTCACCGTGTGCATGCCTCACACTGTTTGCTTTGGTAAAGTTTAACTTCCTCACATACCTACAACTTCACAGGAACGCACCTATGCACACACGCGTGTTGACATTGACACTTGACCTACCCACTTGTTCCTGTTTGTCAAGTTGGCGTAGTGAAGAGTATTAGCAGAGAAAGACCAACATCTCTTGGAAGCAAAAAGCATGTGTCTTTGTTATTACTGTCAGGGTGGTTGCTGTTGGTGTTGAGAGACGGCTAATTATTTCATGCAACTGTGTAAGTGTCTATTATGCTTCCTTATGCTAGTGCCATCTTCTAGTATCTTGTAGTAGCAACTGTTACCTTCTATTATCTTCTAGTTTCATCTCAAAGACATAATTTGAGGCTATAAACTGAGTCAGTAGCAACTTTGCTACTGGTTGCTGTGGGGCAGTATTATCCACAAGTTGAGATACAAATTGCCTTTTAGATGGCATACCAAATAACACAGATCCCACCATGAGAAAGTCCCTACCTCATAGTCATCTCAAGATCCTTCTGGTTGTATCAATCAAGATGTCTCAGTTTGCTGGTAAAATGCCCTTAACAACCTTTTAAATACTTGTTCATCTCCATTTTTACCAAAGAGGGGGAGGACTCAGGCTCAGAGTCTTGGCAAGCATGGCAGCTGCCCAGAGTTAGTGTTAACAAAATTTCTGCTTTACTTTTTTTTTTTTTTTTAATATATAGTTATATTTCATTTAGAGTAAGTGAACATGGTTTTTCATTTTTTAAAAAATATTTTATTTGTTTATTTTAGAGAGAGAGAGAGAGAGAACACAGAAGTGGGAAGAGGGACAGAGAGAGAGGGAGAGGAAAAGGAAGAGAATCCCAAAAGACTCTGCTGAGCATGGAGCCTGATGCAGGGCTCGATCTCATGACCCCAAGATCATGACCTGAGCTGAAACCAAGAGTGGATGCTTAACCACCTGAGCCACCCAGATGCCCCTGGTTTTTAATTTAGGTGCTAGGAATTGAATATCTACTTTAAAAAGAATTAAAACATAAGATGAATTAATTGATTTTTAAGAAATAATACTAGGGAAATACTAATATGAGTAGTCCTCAGATATGGCAAAATCAAGAAGGTTGTTGTAAAGCAAAGGTGCCATGCTCAAGGAATTTTAGCTGGAAAGAGGTTAATGAAATGACTAGTAATAGAGATGTGGGCAGGATTGGGGGAACCAAAGAGGGATGGGGTGCATCGAGGACCAGGATCTGTGGGAAGCCATAGCCTCTCAGGGCTGAATGGTGAGGGAAGGGAAGGTTTCCCCAGAGCCAAATAAGATAGCTGCTGCCCAGAGGGAAGCAGGGGAATCTTTCCCCATCCTGCTGATGCCTTCTAACAGGCTAACCCAACTGGAACCCAAGGTCAAGGGAGAGGCTGAGAGATGCAGTCCTCAGAGGTCAGGCTCCCAGGGCAAGGAGCAGGTTGGAGCAGGGATGAAAGTGCATCAGGAGTGGGAGTTGGCAGATGGAGAACAGCCAGAAGGGCAGCGCTTTGGTGGCTGAATTCTGGAAATACCGCCACAGGTATCAAGAGGGAAAATGGAGATTTAGAGAAAAGAAACTGACTTTTCAGATCCTATCCTGCATTTGCCATGGGTCAAATATCCTAGACCTGCTTTGTTTCATTATTTAGTTCCTTGGTGGACAGATAAGATAAAGGAAAACCACTTCTAAAATCCTTAGGCTGCAAGAGTACAGAGCAAAGTGATCAGTTATTAGCAGACAAAGGTTTAGTTTAAAAGCCCTGCAGTAGGGCAGCCCAGCTCACCCATATGCTCTGTGAAGTAAAGCACAGCGGTTGAGAAAAAGTTAATAGGCCAGCCAGCTGGGGTTCAAATCCCAGCTCCATCAGTACTAGCTCTTCCATTGGGCAAGTCATGTAATCTTTCTGTGCTTCATTTTACTCATCTACAAAAAACCAGCTCTTACTTCTCAGGGACACTGCGAGGGCTGAGTGGGCTAATACAGATAAAGCTCTTTGAACAATCGCTGGCATGTAGTAAGTGTTCAACACATAGTATTTTGGTAACATGTTCCTGAAATTCTGTTTTGTTTTTATTTTCCTTTACAGAGATGATACCCATTCTGTCTTTGGGGTATTAGTAATGGTAAGTACTAATGCTGAGGCTTAAAATTAAATAAATAGGGTAAGATCTTTCCTCCTCAGTGTTTCTTAACTTCAGTAACACTTCAGTGGACAAGAAGGCACAATAATTCAGTAAGCAAGATCCGGGTTAGTCAACTAAACCAGAATAATATCTGTTGAAATATTCTCTTTCTTTTTTTAAAAATATATTTTGTTTTTAGATTTATTATTTATAATTAATATATATAATTTATTATAATTTATATAATATTAATATATAATATATATAATTTATATATTAATATATAATATATATAATTTATTTATTCATGAGACACACAAGAGAGAGAAAGGCAGAGACACAGGCAGAGGGAGAAACAGGCTCCATGCAGGGAACCTGATGTGGGACTCGATTCCAGGTTTCCAGGATCACACCCTGGGCCAAAGGTGGCGCTAAACCACTGAGCCACCCGGGCTGCCCTGTTGAAATCTTTTCTAAGATGGACCAGTCCATTTAAATGACCTAGTAAGTAGAATAGTGGCCATGGTTGAACCTCTTTTTAGACACTGAAACCTGAATGACCTAAGATGTATCATCCTCTAGCCTGTGGATCAGAAAATAGGTATGGGGCCAAATATCCCAGGCATTAATTTTGCAGGATTTTTCCTTAGTCTGCAAAATGTCATTTTACTGTCACTTCCCACTTTCTGATAAAAAGAATAAAGTACTATGGAAGGTTAAGCTTCTCTAAGCCCAAGGATGTTGTACATGGTAAAAATCCTTTGTTTAGTTTGTGTGCATGTTGGGGCAAGGGTGCCCTGGATAAGGCATGGCTCTTGTTCTTGAGGAGAGTATGATTTTAATGGAGGGCATAAGGCAGATCCAGGTCAGACGATTCTGAATACTCTAAGACTGCTGTTTGGTATGTGCAGAGGGATTCCTAGGGACACACTTTCTCTTTCAGTTGAAGCAGAAGATCAATCAGATGGACCAGAGACCACTTTGAGAAGGAATTTGTTTCCAAACTGGATTCAGGGGGAAACTTTTGAGAATTTGGAGATTTTGAAAACCAGAGATGGATGAGAAGAGACATTTATTAGAGAAATAATTCTCCAATTGAAGTCTTTTGAAGTGAGGAAATGACTCACAGGATCCAAAAACAGCAAACATCGAGTTTGGCAACCATGTGTTTTGCACATCCAAGTAGGCTCTTGATGTCTTTGTTGATTGACTAGAACAGCATATGGGACTTGGTAGTGAGAAATAGGTCAGGAACCGCAATGGGGGTCAGATTATCAAGAGCCTTGAAGGCCAAGTTGAAGAATGTGAATGCAAGGTTATGGAAGTGGTTTTTAGACTTTTGAACTTGCGATGAAAAGATATACAGCCTTTTCAGTGTCCCAGCTCTTCAAATTAAGAGCTGGGTGCTACAGCCCTACCTTTACAGGGCTCCTGGTAAGACAGGCGAGATGCTGATTGCTGCACAGTGTGGTGAAGGCCACAGCAGAGGGCTGTGGAACAGAAGAGAAGGCACCTAACTCATGGTAGGATGGGCAGGCTTCTGGGAGAGGGGTTCCCTGGCTGAGACATGAGGGAAGGGCAGTTGTTGACTGGGCAAAGGCAGGGAAGAGGTGCTATAGGCAGACAGCAATGTGTGCAAACATCCAGAGGTAAGAGGACACGTGACCATCAGGAAACAGTCCATGTGCTTCCTCCAAAGATGCGCTAGTCATCCTGATGTAGGTAGCAAAGCACAGAAAGCCACTTAAGCTGGTGGAAATAAAAATATGTGGTTATTGGAAGGATACTGTAATCCAAGGACAGTACAGCCAGGTTTCAGGGGATTTGTTGACGATCAAGGGCCAGGCAATCCTCTTCACCTCTCCCCCATGGGCACATAATTTCTTTTCTCTGTTTTTTTCTTGCCTTCTCTATTTCTGTCTCTTCCCCACTCCTCCTTGACTCCTGCTGACTCAGCATGGCCTCCAGCCACAACTCTACACAACCTGTCTGCACAACCTTAGCTAACTCAGCCTCTCAGCCCATATGCCCAGGAGGGAACTCTGTTCAACTCCCTTGCCTCGATTAGGCAGAACTCTTGGCACCAGACTCTGCCATAGAACTGTCTAGCAACTTATTTATTGCCTTTGGGTCAGAACCTCTGGTCTGATCAGCTGGGGTTGGGAGGGAGGGGAACAAGGTCACACAGCCCATGCCCACTAATCTGGAGCTCTGGGTTTGTTTTGTTTTTTGTTTTTTGTTTTTTAGCTCTGGGTCTTAACGCTCAAACCCCAGGAAGTTTCAGAGTGCCACAAAAGTGAAAGCTGTAGAGAAATCCAAGGATGAGTCGGCTGGTAGTTTGAATAAAGAACCAGCCCTGGAGCTGACAACATGGTGCCCTGAAAAGCCCGCCCCCTCCACCCCTCCTCCACCCCAATCTGATCTAAGTGTAATGACCTGAGAGCCACTTGCTTGATTGACATTCTTGGCAAGATCTACTCATTCTGGGCACACACTGTTAATTTCATTTGGAACAGCAAAGAAATAAATAATTCAATTAGGCATTTTTCTGCTATACCTATAGAGAGAACTAAGTGATAGGAATCTCTCCATCAAATTGTCAGTTTTATCTTGAGCACTCAGGGACAGAAAATGGTGGCAAATAACAATTTGTGATCGAGAGAAAGTATAAAGTGCCAACCCTCCAGTCAGAATGCTAATTCTTAGGATTTCATGTTTATCTTGATGGCTATGCTTCCTTTATTTTATTAAAAGTTTAAGACCTGCTCTGATTAAAAATACACTAAGACACTAAGAAAAAATCCACCCCCCCCCATGTTAAAATTTATTTCTCAGGAGAGTAAATAAATTTCCATGAAATGAAAGAAAGAACTAATAGACAGTCATTTTCTGAATAACCGTGTCTTTTTCTTGCAAAGAATGTGCTTTCAGGCAAATACATTTGTGTGCCTCTTGAGGTACGTGATGTCTGCTGCTGTAAGACAATAGCAATTAAAAAATTAAACAATTAAAAAAGGAAAAAGTTTGTCATCAATTTTAATGTTATGTTATGTGAATTAATATTTCTTCTTATAATGCAATATTCTGCAATTTACCATGCAGGCACAGTCCTTGCTTCTGCGTTGTAGATAATTAGTTTACATTACTCTACAGAAATGAATTGTCGCTGGTGATCTCAAGTGCCTGCTAACAAATCACTCCTGTTGGAGGGTTCATTGAGATTCTGCTCAGGTATTTAACTACAGCAACATATGATATTGTCCTTAAATGTTAAATATCAGGCTAATTTTAAAACTAGATTCCTAGTCCAAGAAGGCTAGGATCCTATTCTTGTAACAAATCAGCACTCTATCTGCTAACTTCCCAAAAAGGATTTATGTTCTCAAGTATAATTTTCATTACCAATTTTTCTATCCCCCACCCCCACCCACCCACCTACAACTCAGCCACTAAACAAACCAGGCAGGACAGTGAAGAGAGGTTTAGGACTCCCCTGGGCTGTTAATGAGACAAAATTACTCTTGAGTCTTTGTGTTGTTCTCCTCTGAAACCTGATCTTGCCATAAAATACTCATGGAAAAGAAAACTGACCTTAAGATCCAATTCAGAATCCCAGTATTTGTCATGTGTGTGAGTGCCATAGTATGGATCAATTTCAACGTGGGTGGGGGGGAATTGCATTGTCAGATCATGTCTGGTGAGCTGATGGCAAAGCTGATCTGTCTCACTGCCGTCCTCAAGGGCAATATAGAGAAAATAGCCTGGGTGCATGGGGAACTCGACAGTAACCAGGATGTGGCCTCCAAAAGGCTCTCTGCTGTGAATTTTAGAGAGAAGTTGATCATTTCTGAGAATTTCATTCATTGTCATTCAGAGACTCTTAAGAACATGAGCGTACTCCATAAAGCTTTAGAGAAATATTGCCCCGTTTGCCAAGAGTTCCAAACCTTTGACCAGGACGATGAGCATTGATGGACTATTAATAGGCCCCACAATTGTGGGTTCTTGGATACAATTATCAAGAAGGTGGAGTCTGACCTCCACATTTGAGGGGTTTATGGTCTAGTTGGAGAAAACATGGTGAGCATAGGACAAAAGGAAATAAAATAAAATGGCATAATTATTGATTGTTGATTAGTTTAGCATTTTCCAAAATTCTGTTGGCACTCAAGCAATTTTAGGTGGTACATGTACATGGCATTAATTAGTGATTAATGAAAAAATTAACTCATTTCCATCCCTTCTCAATTATTTCATAATGACAAGAGCAAGTCTAAGTTTGGTGCCAATATGCCTTTAATACTTTGCTAAATCTTGCCAGCTTCCCTTTTAACATGAAAAGGGCATTTCAGGACAGAACCTTAGGCACAAATTTAGCTAGCATCTAATAACACGACTTTTGTGTGTCTTTATTTACATTCTATTTATGCCAAGTAACCACTGGTTTTCAGTTTATTCTTATGAAATACAGTTTGCTTTTAAAATAAGCCGGTTAAGAAAAATAGTGAAGAAGCTAATTAAATAATTAGTAGCTTAGATGGCAGGTGGTTATAGCAAAAAAAGAGAGAAAAAAAGCAAAGGTGATGTATAGGGGACTGAAGTTTGTGAAACTCGGGGGTTATCAGAATCAAGTGTTAAACCAGATGGCAGATGACCATCAGGGACAGGTCAGAGGAAGGGCACAGAAGGGTGGGGAGACAGGAAAAGGAGTTGAAAAATCCAGCCTGGGAGAGAAGAGACAGCATGGCACCATTTGACCTTGTGGCAATGAAGGCAGAAATCCTGGGCAGTAAGTCTGAGGAGAACCCCCTCAGGCCCCGACACCAGCATATGCATTGACACCTGCCCCCATCTCCCATGGGGAAAACAAGACCCAAGATAGTCACATCATCCTTTTAATTAGAGCCCAGAGACAAGAACACACTTCTCCTCTAAGCTCTAGCAGAAGACCTGAGATGCCTCTGATGGGCAACTGCTGTGATATGCTGATTGGTCACCTTGAGTCCCGTGCCGACCACACAGCCCATGACGTAAGGCCATACAATTGGCAGCCTCAATTGATGTGTGTAAACGCTCTTGAGAAAAAGATGCTCAGCAGGATAACAATCAGCCACCACAAATGGGTCAGATTTCAAGAGACAGGCAGAGAGAGGGGCCAACAAAATTTCTTCTTACTGCTTTCGTAGGCTCACATCACAGATTTGTGCCTACTCCCCACCTGCCTCCAAGCACTCAGAGCCTTCAATCTCCCCTAAGTCCCTGAGAGCCTTCTCCTAGATTTCCCCCAACAGCGTTTTTAGCTTAACCAAACAACTATGAAATGTATGCTAGAGGTAAATGTGTTCTGGCATCATGGGGGCATCACAGAGAAATGAGTTGTCCTGCCCCATGATTAACCCATTTGAGCCCCCAAATTATAGAGCTTATTGACATATATCTGAAATGGGAGTTTGCTTTCCAAGAAGAGGGAATCTTATAAAAAAGATCTTTGGTTTCTGCTGGACAACTCGATAGATTTGGGACTGCCCATGGTAGACCTCTTGGATCTGAGTGTGAGAGCAGGAGCTGACAAGAACTCAATTAGAAATTCTCAGGGACGGTATGCCAGGAGAAGAGAATAGGAAATGGCTGCAGGCTAGCTGTATGGAGTGACTCAGCCACTGAAAAATCTCTGATGGCTGGAAGTGAAGGATTTCCAAGAGTAGGGTTGGCCATTAGGAAGTCATTTGTGTACCTGTGATCCAAATCTCTAGCCATTCTTCCTCTCCTGTCATCACAAAGCTTCAGCAAAGTCAACTTTACTAGGTACAGAAAGGAGTGCGTGTGTGCGCGCGTGCATGCATTGGGTGTAGAGAGGGGTTGGGAGTCACAGTGGGCCTGGTTCCATCTGTGAGTCCTGGGAGTATGGAGCATGGGGACCACACATGCCAGGTAGTGAGATCATGCCACCGAAACAGGCACTCAGGCACCAGAACGGTCCCAAGGAGCCAGCTACTGGGATGACAGTGTTGTTTACAGAGAGCACAGGCTGAGAGATAGAGCAATCTCATCTAGTTCTTACAGAATGGGAGACCAGAGCCAACATCCACCTGGGTTTCCAGAAAGAAGTAGAAATGACCAGAAGGTCAGGTTTCAAACTGTCCTCAGACAAGGAATGGTATTCAGACACCAAGGAACCAAAGGATGGCAGAGTTCAAGTCCTTGTGATGTGGAAATTACAGACCTCGAGCATATCATGGATACTAACCTCATTACCATGTACTTCTAGCAATGACTCTCAGCTCTCTAGGATCCTGTCTGGGGTGTGTGTGTGCATGTTTATAAATGTTGGTATTGCTTGTTGATACCATAGACCTCCTCATGCTCTACTGTGCAAAGCTGTGGAGTGTAGGTGTCTAAAGGCAGCTGTTTGGATCCCTAGAGCAGGGACAGTAGCCTCCCCAGAAAAGTGGCCTTGGAAATCATCTTCCTGCCCCTTTCTTCTGTCTCAATTTCTGCCTGTTGAGATTTCTCCACTGTTTGGAATAACCCTACCCCCAGCCCCTACCCCTACCTCAGGTCCCAAGTCTTACCAACCCAACAGGGTCTGTAGAGGTATGACAGGAGGTGATGAAGGAAGGACAGATGCCAGGCAAACTCATGGATGCTCCTCCAGGCCCAGGGCCATTTCCCTACCCTACCTCTTCCCTCCCAGCCTCTCCGACACCTCGTCCTTAGGTCAAGTGCCTAGAAGACCCTCCAGCTGTGTTTTCTGGAATGCAGATCGGCCTGGTTTGGAGATTTGGAGATGGGCACCCAAAGTCCTATATTTAGCATCTCAGTGGGCCTTTGGGAGATACTACAATAGGAGGAGACCCTTCTTTTGTTTGTTTCTGTCTTACCAGTTTTCCTATTTGCAAGAAGTAAAACCCTTTTAAGACCCAAAAAGGATGTGGATATGTGCTTGCTATGAGAAGAGAAGAGAAGAGAAGAGAAGGAAAGAAGCTCTTTCCCCAGATGTTCCCCCAGTCTCATTAACTTCCCTCCTTCAGGGCCTTCGTTAAACTTCACCTTCCCAGGGAGGCTCCCCTTGGACCCTTTTCCTAGAACACTCCCTATCTCCCTATCTTTATTTTCTCCCTAGTATTTATCATCTTCGAACATTCCATGCCATGTATTTAACCTCAAGAGACCTTGGTCTCATTTTACTGCCTGCTGCCCCACTAGAACATCTGCTGAGCAAGAGCAGAGATTTTAGTCTGTTTTATCCACTTCTGTCTCCCTAATGTCTTCCTCTAGGTGATCAATAAATTTCTGTTATTGAAAGACTTGTGTCATCTGGGGTGAGGGACCAGAACTCCAGTTGGATAATATAAGAATTAACTCCTTAAGACCGGAAGCAGACAGTTGCCCTTGGGTTTTGCAATGACCCAGACATGCAGGCCAGGACAAAGGACCATCACTGGGGCTTGAATCCCTACAGCTCACAACCCCGTTATGCCCTGGAACCCAATCTCTGTTGTTAACTGTGTCTTCTGGAAACCCCGTTTCCCACCATGGAGACTAGGAAAGTAGCTGATTCTGGGTGAGACCTCACTTCGTTCTTGGAGAGAGAGTCTGGCTCAGGCTCTATATACTCATCCTATCCCATAGCTTAAGGGGCTTATTGGTTAAACTGGCATTTGGGGATTTGGTTGGGACACTCACCACTGTTCTTTCCATTAGAAGTGGGTTTGGCTTACCCTCAGCTTCCCAGCTGCAGTCATATTTGGGGTAAGGTAATGGGGGCTGCCATTGCCAGGATGCACCGACTGGAGAGTGTTTCACAGGCCCCAGCTGCTTAAAGCCTGATCATTTGCCTCACATGGGTTAAGAGTGCAAAGTTGAATCCAGAAAGGGTTCAATTCAATCTCATTTCCTCCTCCCTTTGATCTCTTCATTTCCTATTTCACTTCCTCCGACAATTTCCTCCTTCCATTCCCAGAACAAACAACTCTCACCATGGCACTTGGCCATTTCAATCATTTCCCAGACACCGAGCTCCTCATTTGGCCGCTGTTCACCATGGCACAGTGGGTGATCTGATAAATATCAGGCACAGGGAGTGAAGAGGCAGGACTGGGGGCACTCCACTTGGTGCCCTATGTACCCTCATGCCTGGAACTTGAATGAAGCCGGGGATATCTGTGTGTGAAGTCCTGGGGTCCCCCAAAAGGGAAGTAGCACAATTAACAACCACAGAGGAGGGCATTTCAAAGTACACAATGGTAGATTTCTACCCATGGATGTGTCAGAGGCACTGAAGTCATGATTTCGGCCATTTGTGTTTTCCTCTCCTAACTGAGCTCATGGGTGAGAACCAAATATTCCACTCAAAAAAATTTTTTTTCAAGGTACAAAATATTCTAGAAACTTCTGTGTTTCTCTTTTGATATCTGAGTCTCAATGTGAAATGGTTCCTGAACTAATCATATTAGTAAAACTGGCAAGATTAAAAGAGCCATAAACACACACGCTTAGTGTTTCAACATCCATTAAAATGTATACTGCAGCCTCCTGGAATATTTAATAGGCTTATATGATGACTGAATGTGAATTCATTCATCTCAGTCAAGTCGGGTTATTAAGATACACATGCTAAGTGATTTGTCCTGTGTTTACCCTGTGCTGGGAAAATAGTATCTGATTTTGAAAAAAAAAAAAAAAAATTCAGAGCTGTTCTTTGTTGGAAGAAATGAGAGTCAGGACCCTACCCTACCCCTAGTTTCCATGCCAGCTTTATCACAAGCAAGCTGCTCAGCCCCTGTGGGACTCAGTTGTCCATCTGAGAAATGAAGAAGATTGCCTAAATGATCTCTGATATTTCTTCCAGCCCTAAACCTCTTTAGATGTGGCAGGTGGGGTAGAGGTTATGAGTGTGACCTCTGGCATCCAACCGCTGTGGTTCAAACCCTGCTTCTCCTACTCAGTTTTTCCATCTGTAAAATGGGGAAAGTAATAGAAGGCTAAAGTGAGCTAATCAATGCAAATCACAGCACTTAGTGCTCAGTAAATACTGGTGACCTTTGGAACTTAATGTCAATATTCCACTGGGCACTTTGACACATGTCTTTCATTCTTGAAGTTAAGAATATGGAGCTTTAGATACATTATATAACTTAAGCCTCCTGCAGTCTGGCAAGGTGGATGGGGTTGACCTTGTTTTGTGGATATGAAACTAAGACCCAGAGGGATTAACTAACTTGCCCAAGGTGACATAATTATTAAGAGATGAAGCTATGATTTAAACTTGGATCCACACTAACACCGTTCTGGATTCTCCTCCCACTCAATTTAGCTCCCATCTCTGGTTAGTTTCTAGAGTATTCAGCATCCCCCAGAGGTTCTAAGGACAGCTGTGAGTATTCAGTCTCCGGCCATTAGCTTCTCCATCTTGAGAAAATAAAAAGAGCTGGACAATCTCGGGAATCATGCTGTCCTCTCTGAAGCTCAGGGCTAAAAAAATCAAAGTCATGTTTTCAGCACCTGTGTTTTCTCCTTCCTGATTGAAGCTTGATTGGCCAAAAGCTGCTTTTGTTCACTATAATTTTCTGTTTTAATTTGCTGAGACTCAGACTCAGTAACATCACATCTCTGCCATTAACGTGTGCCCCAGCTAAGCTGAGGCAAGAGGAAGACCAGCGTCACATCTATGTGTAGTTTAGGGTTTCTCGACTTTGGCACTATTCGTATTTGGGCCCGACTATTCTGTGTTGTGGACGCCTGTCCTAAACATCCTGTGGAAGCTTTAGCAGCATCCCTGCCCTCTGCCTGCCATATGCCGGTGGTAGCAAGCTCTCTCTCTCTCTCCCCGGTGTGACAACCAAAAATGCCTCCAGACCTTGCCAGATACCCCCTGGGGTGCAAAATCACCCTTGGTTGAGAACGACCAAGCTCGCTGAAGGATGAAAGGCTTGAGGTTAAGGATGCTTTTCCTTCTGCATTCTTCATGCTTTCTTCATCACATGGCTTTTGGAGTTATTTTGGTCCTAGTAAGCAGTTGTTTTATCTGGCAGCATCCTAGCAGGCAAAACCATTGACCATCTTGAGATGCTTTTGGTCTGAAGGCAAATTTGCCTGGACGGAAATAAATGTTTTTGTCTCAGTGGCTAGCAGACGTGTTTTCTTTGGGACAGTTAAGGCAGCCATTTTCAAAATGGCCTCCTCATCTTTCAATGGGGCCAGTGCCCTCTGCTGGAAAGTTTGTCAGCCTTGCCTCAGAGTAGGTTGGGGCAAATGGTTTGAAAATTTGGAAAAGGAAGGCCAATGAAACAATCCAATTAGTAGGACACTTTTGCAGTGGCTTCCTTTATAAGTGTCTCCCCAAGTTTTCTGATTTCTCCGCAGAGTTGTTTGATAGATTAACCAAATATACCTCTCCTTCCATCTGTACGCTGCCAGTGATCATGATAATAACCATATCAACAAAATGTTACGTAATAGTTACTGAACACCTCCCGCGGGTTAGGTCACTGCGTCCTACATGCCCTGCCTACTCTCGCCTTCTCGTAGCTCTGGGACGCAGGGGCTATGATTATTGCTGTTACTCACCCATGAGGAAACCAAGACTTGAGGAGGCCAAGTATGCTGACCAAGATCACAGGCTCAAAATGGTGGAGAAACGCCTCCAATCGACAGCCCGTGGTTTTAACCCTATGCTATGCCTAAGCATTCATTTATTCGTCTTTTCTTTTCCATTTGATCCCAAAGTTCCCTTTCTAAATGTGACTCATTATTGATCCAAGAAAGCAGTGTATGGATGGCTGGTGTCATTTTGCATTTGCTCCCATTTATTTAAAGCATATTTTTCACCTAATTATCCCTTTTAGCTTCTGAAACCCCAGGAAGATAAGTTGCTTTTCTCCAAATGGGGACTCTAGACGCAGAATTCTAATAGTGAGCTAGATTCTTATGCATTCAAGTGCTCATAGATCTCTCTAAAAATGTTATATACGAATAGCATTCGTGTGCATCAGAATATATCAGAATATACCCAAGACATTGTAATTTATGGCCTTGCTTATTACTTTAAAAGCCTGGGATTCTTGTAGAATATGGTTTAGCGGGTCAAACATTCCCTTTCCTCTCATTTATCAGGCTTTTGATCTCCCGTCAGTCCTGAATGTTGGCACGCCTGGCCCGGAGCCGTGTGCTAGGAGATCATACACACAACAGGCCCCCCTTCCATTCTGAAAACTTTTGGGGGACGCCGGTGCTACAGCCCCGCCTGGGTAAGCAGAAGAGGTATTGAGTTCCACCCCCCCGCGCGTCCCCACCGCCGCCTGGTCCTCACTGCCCCTTTGTCTATTATTATTTTATAGTTTTGTTCTGCATTCCTTCCATTCAACCTCCAGTCCATAGAAGCCTGTTTCTTTATTAGTTACATATGTCTGCACCCTTTTACCCCAGCAGGGAAAGACAAAATATTCTGGAGGGCTTGGAAGCCTGGGATGGACAGCTAATCCATCCCCACCTTGAACTAATCGACGGGCTGATGTGCTATTGTACCCGGCCCTGTTCTGCGCAGCTGAGCGGCGGGGTTTCAATTTGTAGGAGCATAAACAGATACTAAAGTTGGAAGAACGGCTCGGTCATTTGTTAGCAGAGTTCAGATCAAATTATCACAGCGGTCCCCTGCTGACAGCCTGAACAATTACCTCCTTTTTTCTTTCTTGATCTTTAAATGTTTTCTGTTTCACTCAAGCCTCAGTAAATAGTTTACTTCTCGTGGGCTTCATTTATTGACACAGAGAGGCTTGATTTATTTAATTTTGTTCCTCTGCTGCCTTCCCAGAAAGCAGTGGTAATGTTTTGTTGAAACCCCCCCCCCCCTCCCATGATAAGTTTATCGTGGTAGGCTGAGGAAGCGGTTTAATGATGTGACTATAAATTATCTGGCTTTTTAATGAGCGGTTTCGATGCCCAAATTCGAAAGCCGATTTTTAAAAGCCTTAAACCAGAACCCAGCATCTGTTGCTCGAGAAGGTTGAACTCCAGAGTCAGAAACCGGTACAAGGAGCGATGGCTGAGGCTCTGGGATCGGAATCCGTAATTGGATTATTCAAAACCCAGGAATTTGATTATTCTTTGAAAGAAAACGGAGTACATTGTGTCCGTTGTCTCGGTCCTCTCTCGGCACAGATTCATTGATGTTCTGTGTGAGTTCCCCAGAATTAGTTCCAACATTTGTTTTCACTCTTTCCCCTTCCCCCCGTTGCAACCCTTGACTTTCGCTCTTCCATAGTTACATTTGTCTGCTTCTTACAGTCCTACTGGGACGGATTTATCATCATTTGCTAACATATCTGTCTCAAAATCTCAGCTTTGATCAGCTTGTATTTTATAACTTACATCTGTTCTACATTTAACCTTTTGTAATGCTGTTTTTCAAAAATATTACCTGATCTAACAAAAGAATTGTACCAGAGCAGGAGCTCCAGAGTGTAGATTTAAACACACCGCCCCCCCCAAACATACCTGCTTACATGACCATAGTTTTATTGCTCTGCCACAGTTTCCTTTCCATTAAATATATAAATCCATCATTTCCCTCCGACTCACGACAGGACCTCTGTTGGTCCAGGGGCTCCATGCTCCCCATCTGCTCTCAGCCCATCGTCTTGACCCTTCCTGTGCCTAGAATTCCTGCCAGGGTGCTTCTGCTGAGGCCTATGGCTGGGACTGGAGCCAGCCTTCCTGACCCTTTGGTACGGCCCTGGAAGGGTGGCCAGGGGCCCTGGCTGACCTCAGTGGGCTGCCTTTGCACCTCCAGTGGGTTCCTTTCCAGCAGGTTCTTCCTTCTAAGAGGTTGAACGGTTGAACTCCATTTCATTTGCTTGTTGTATTTTAATAAATTTAATTTATTTTTACCAATGCATTATGAAATGTTTAAGATATCCCCCAAATATTAAGAGAAAATCATATAATGAGCGTGCATATACCCAGCTTAAGAAATATAATATTACAGGGACACCTGAGTGGCTCAGTCGGTTCAGCAGCCGACTCTTGATTTTGGCTCAGGTCATGATCTCAGGGTTGTGAAATTTAGCCCCACAGCAAGCTCCAGAATGGGCATGGAGCCTGCTTGACATTCTTTCTATTCCCTCCTTCTGCCCCTCCCCACCACCTACCCCCTACTTGCACTCCCTCTCTCAAAAAAAATGTATATTATGTATATATACATATACATATATACATATACATATATATAAATAATATTACAAATACAGTAGACCACCTTTGTGTCTCTCTCTTGTATTACATTCTCCCCACCCCTTCCTCAGAGAGAATGGCTGCTCTGAATTAAGGTTGCTCGTTTCCAAATATTTCTTTATACTTGAACTACTTATATATGTTCCTCTACAAAATATTTTTCATATTTTTCTGCTATATGCTTTCTTCATCCATGCTAATATGTATGCTACTAAGCAGTCATTTTCATTGCCATAGAATGTTCCATTTGGGGATGGACATTTACATTATTTTCAATTTTCTTGCTCTCAAGAGTAATGTTTTGTGAAAATTCTTTTTTTTTTTTAACAGAAGGAGAGAGAGGAGGCAGGGAGAGGGATAGAAAAGGAAAGAGAGGGAGAGAAAATCTTAAGCAGGCTTCACATGCAGTCTGAAGCTCCACATGAGGCTCAATCTCACAACCCTGAGATCATATGCTTCAGCTAAAATCAAGAGTTGGACACCTAACCAACTGAGCCACCTAGGCACCCCTGAAAATACTATTTTTTTTTTAAAAAGATTTTGTCTATCTACCTATTTATTTATTTGAGAGAGAGAGAGTGGGGGAGGGGGAGAAAGAGAGGAGAGGATCTCAAGCAGACTCCATGCTGAGCACTGAGTGCAGAGCCCCACTCAGGGGGCTGGATCTCAAGCCCCCAATATCATGACCTGAACTGAAACTAAGAGTCACTCACTTAATCAACTGAGCCACCCAGATGCCCCCCACCCAGGTATAGATTCTTATATGTGTCTCCCAGGGCACATGTGTGAGACTTTCCCTAGGGCTCTGCCTGAGGTAGAATGGCTAATTCACAGGGTATGCACTACTCTAGTTTACTGACTATTGCCAACTCTTTCCCGACACAGTGGTGAGATCGTACGCTCTTGCCAGTGCTTGGTATTGTCAGACATTTTTAATTGTTGCCAGCTGATGGAAACATAATGGTGTCGCAGAGCAGTTTTAATTTGCAGCTATCTGCTTACTAAGAAAATTGAAATGAAATTGTAGAAAGCAATATTGCTTATCACAGGGCCTAGCATATATTAATTATTCTATTAATGGCTAAGTATTATTGCTATGATTCATCTTGTGATTATCCCCATTTCATAGACGAGGAATCAGGATCTGGAAACATAGTAGCTCCAGCAAGATAGATCCAGAGAGGGACACCTGGGTGGCTCAGCAGTTGAGCTTCTGTCTTTGGCCCAGGGCATGATCCTGGGGTCCTGGGATCAAATTCCGTGTCGGGCTCCCTGCATGGTGCCTGCTTCTCTCTCTGTCTGTGTCTCTGCCTCTCTGTGTGTCTCTCATACATAAAAAAATAAAATCTTAAAAAAAAAAAAAAAAAAAAAAGAGGGATCCCTGAGTGGCGCAGCGGTTTGGCACCTGCCTTTGGCCCAGGGCGCGATCCTGGAGACCCGGGATCGAATCCCACATCGGGCTCCCGGTGCATGGAGCCTGCTTCTCCCTCTGCCTGTGTCTCTGCCTCTCTCTCTCTGTGACTATCATAAATAAATAAAAATTAAAAAAAAAAAAAAGATAGATCCAGAGAAACATAAGCAGTGGAGGTGATGGTGGTAGGGAATAGGCTGTGATCCATAGCTGACCTGCTGGGATCACCACCACATGGAAAGACCATGGCAGGTGGGTTGGGGCTGCCATCTTGAACAATGCTTGCCCTTTTCCTAATTACTTTTACACCTGCTCTGGCTCTGGACTACCAAGGGAATGTGAAGGTCAGACTCTCTTTTTTGGCTCATGGGCTAGGGAGAGGACAGCTAGCCATGAGGTCATCTCTGGGATGAAGGAGGTATCCCCCAGGCAGCAGGGATCTCCACACAACCAAATAGGGTTTGTATTCAAGCTATAAGATCTATTTTGGGGGACTCACAGGAGTCATCCTGAGGATTGATGATACAGATGAGGAGGAAAAAGAGACAAAAGAAGCTACATTTTTTGTTTGCTTGTTTTCAATACTACACATTTTGCTCCTTCTATATGTCAAGTAGCATGTGGACATCTTACCTACACTCTCTGTACCTTTAGAGCTCATGCTGACTCTGTTAAGGTGACAGTATTATCTCCATTTTACAGTCCCAGTAAGATTGTAAGGGACAAAAATAAGCAGACTCAGGGACAGTCTGGTTTGGGGGTGAGAGAGTCAAGATGTTCCAGTTTTTACTGAAGGGTTTCTGTGCCCTAAGCTGCCTTCTTTTGTTCAGTTGCTAGATTACTTTTCTTCTAAAGAGCTATCCTTGTACTCTGTGAACTAATCCTGTTTAGTTTCAAACATCTAGGGTCCCCAGGACAAAAACAACTTCGCCATAAACTCTAAGCCTCATTTCTAGGTT
Organism: Vulpes vulpes; assembly: GCF_048418805.1. NCBI lineage: Eukaryota > Metazoa > Chordata > Mammalia > Carnivora > Canidae > Vulpes > Vulpes vulpes. The sequence goes on from NC_132781.1 coordinate 140,913,568, forward strand.
CCCTGCCTTCTTTGAGGGCCAGTTCCTGGGGAGTCAGGTGGTGGCTTCAGCTCCGTATCTTAGCGCTTTGGGTTAAAGAAAGGAGACTAGAGGTACACTACTACCACTCTGAGGTTGAGATAGGACCATACACCTTTTTCTCTTTTGATTTCCAGAAGGCATGAGAATGGCTAAGGTCACCAAGCATACCTCTCTTGATGGGGGAGAAATATCTTTTTTTTTTTTTTTTTTTTGGTTTGGTTTTGTTGTGCCAAATTCTACCCTTTGAAAAACGCAGAAGCCCATTAAAGATTAAGACTACAAACAAGCTTGAAACACATCTTAACAGCATTCAGAAAGGTCCCAGGTGTAGGCGGGTCAAAGTGATATCTTGTTCTCCTAAATATTTCAACAGATAGACAAACTTTTGATTGCGCTATCTGTTCAAAAAGTGACTTTGAACTTTCCGCCAGCGCCACCCACTTGGGCTTTCTCAAACCCACAGAGGGCCAGGGGCAGATAAGGGGCCTGAGTGGTCCTGGACGGCTGGGGCCTTTCATCTCGCCTGGGCTGTGTACACGAGCCGTTTGCTTAGCTTGGCTCTGCTATCCTGAGGACCTTTTAAAAAATCCTCCCATTTATTAGGATCTAACACCCAGTCTGTAAATAAGCCAGGAGAAAATGTAGATTTCAACAGCAGTGGGAGGGTGGTTTGCTTTCAGCCAGGCCGGTTTCTCCCTCTTGCTCATTATTTCTCTGGATTTCCTCTTCCCTCCTTTTCTCCTCCCTTCATTTCTCCTCCCCTTCCTGCCCTTCTCTTCCTTGCCTCCCTTACTTTCCTTCGGCCACTTGCAGATAACAAAAGAAAAGGTGAAGAGGGTGGCTGCTTTTTTTTGATGTATGCTTCTTCAGCTCATGTACCAAGAAATAGTCCAGTGTGGTAGGAACACAGACTCAAAACCAGACTCCCTCGGCTTGACTTCTGGTTGTGCGGGTCCAAGCTGTGTGACCTCAGGCAATGTGCGTAACTCCTCTGTGCCTGTTTTTCTCATCAGTAAAGTGTGGGTAATAACAGCAATGCCCTGGGGTGCTGTGGGGATTAAATGAGTTTTACACACATCGAGGGACTCAGAAGAGCCCATGATGTGGCATGTAGCACACATGAAGTCTTGGCCGGTACCATGTATTGTGATTATAAACATGCAGGAAGCTTTTTTTTTTTTTTTTTTTTTTTTTTTAGATTTTATTTATTTATTCATGAGAGACACACAGAGAGAGGCAGAGACACAGGCAGAGGGAGAAGCAGGCCCCCCAAAGGAAGTCAGATATGGGACTCTATCCCAGGACCCTGGGATCACTACCTGAGCCAAAGGCAGATGCTCAACCACAGAGCTCCCCAGGCATCCCAACATGCAGAAACCTTTGAGGTGGTTCTCACTGGGGTATCAGTGACTCTGAAAATGGCACTCCTCCACCTTGTGGCCTTGGACTAATACCTCCATGACAAGCACGTGAGCCCCTTGCACAGACTGCATTTCCCACAGTCATTCCCAGTGCCCCTCACCCTCTCAAGGATGGATGAAGGGAAAATGCAGTAGGTATTATTGCCCAACACTCCCAAAGGCCAACAATGTTGCCTGACAGGCCTCTCCTTCCATACTTCTATCCTCCCCAGCATTTGAAGGATGGCAGGATGGCAGGGCCTCTGTGGTGGTAATATTTCAAATGTAGAGACTAAACTGGTCAAAGCAAGCCCTGTCAGGAGGCTGACAAGCATTTGGTGGTCAGGGGCTCCCATTGCTGGGAGGGATTGCAGTAGCCTCCTGGCCATGCCCTGTCCTCAGGAGAGAATGCTTGAACACACCCAGGCTTCTGGACCTCCAGCAGAACATAAGGCCAAGGCATCCTCCTGCTTCTGTTCTGCACACACTGGGACCTCCAGCTTCTCCACCAGGCCCGGGGCAGTTTGGATGGATGCTGTTGTCTCTTCCACCCGAAAGCCTCAGGGGCCCTACCTCCCATTATTCCTCATCTCTGGGGCTATTAGAGGAAAACCCTTGCTGATTTCTCAGACATTTGGTGCCAGTAGAGGTGGCTGACCCAAGATGCCAGGGCACCAAACAGAAAGCATCTTCTCTATATTCTTTGGAACTCATTCTGCAGGGCAAGAGCAGCCCTAGAGCACAACTGAATCTGAAAAAAATCTGAGTGCATCCCTCACTGGTTGTGTACAAGAAGAAATTTGGCATATCATTTTTCCCTCCAAATGTTCAAGGATAGCTGGCTTTTTGAAAAGACCTATAGTGAAATGAGAATCTTTTGGGATGTAATTCACAGTCAGGTGATCAAATCCAAAAGGATATCTTTGCTGCAAGACACTCTCCTGCAGCCTCCAAATGGGCTTCACCAGCCCCAAGCAGAACATGACACCAGAGGGGTAATGAAGGACACGTGTCACTGAGGAAAGAGAATTGCTGTCCGTGCAGACTCCATTGCTCTGGTTAAGGTTTATGGTGGGAACTGCACTGTATCCATACAAACTCCATTCTCTCTTTTGGTCCTTTGGACTATATTACCAGACTATATTACCCAGACTCCCTTGCAGTTGACTGTGGCCACGTGCTCTGTTTTTGCCAATAAAACATGAGCCAAGCATTGTGTGTCATTTCCAGTCCTGGGCTTTAACACATCAGGTGTGCCTCCTCCATGCTCTCCTGCCCCTTGGACTGGCTGGAATCTGGACAAAGCAGAGATTCAGCAGACAGTGACAATGCCCTAGGGCAGGGTCAGCAAACTCCACTCCAAATCCAGCCCACAGACAGCCAAATCTGGCCATGCGCATCATTTGAATACTGCCTCGGGCTGCTCTTGCTCCAATGTGGCAGAGTCAGGAGTCATAATAGAGACCATATAACTGGCAAAGCCAAAGACATTTACTGTCTGCTGACCCCTCTCCTAGGGGATGACAAGGTAACTAGAGAGGAAGCCAGACTCTGAACCAGTGCATGGAACAGAGCCAGGGTGCCCATGTCAGGACTATCGTGAAGTGTCTGGATCTGTATGTGCTCTGTTCACTCTGCCTCTGCATGGGTGAGCCTCTGTTATGGCAGGGTAGCCCCAGTGCAAGCTGCCATAATCTCTAGCAATCGCCTCAGAGAGGACTATCAGCACTGACTACCCCCTTCTCTTCCTTAAGGCCCCACAGGCCATTTGTCATGATGGCTGGAAATCAATCCTATTGGGACACCCTGAGGAAAAGCCTGGAATACAGTAGGCACTCTATAAATACTTGAATGAATGAATGAATGAATGAATGAGCAGGACAGAAGAAGTCTTGAAAGAAGTCAAGATAGAGGAGAAAGAGACCCACCAGAGAGTTCTTCCCAAAGTAGAATAGCAGATACAACATGAGTTTCGAATGCAACAAGACCTAATACCTGTGCACACTAGCTGTGTGGCCTTCAGTAAGTTATTTTGCCTCTCTGAACCTTAGTTTCTTGATCTGTAAAAGGGGGATGGAAATATTTAACCATCCAGTGTTACTGTCAGGATTAGAAATAACACAAGTAGAAGGCACGATGTAGAAGACATGACCGTGATTGTCTGGTGTCATGGTTGTCATCCATGTGGTTATTTCTCTGCCATCAGACATGGAGGAAGTGAAAGACGCAGGCAGGTATCACTGAGACCTTTGGCGTCCAAAGCCCACTGTATAAATAACACATATAAAAGATTATCTTCCTCTGAGTCACCATCTTGCCTTCAAATTAACTTGTGCCCCCAGGCCTCGAATGATAAGCAAGACAACGCAACCAACATGGCAGCCATTTTAATTTGGGGAGGGGAGATGGTGACAGTTAGTTAGACAGTGGGCGCCTGGGTGGCTCAGTGCTTGAGCATCTGCCTTCAGCTCAGGGAGTGATTCTAGGGCCCTGGGATCGAGTCCCACCTCGGGCTCCCATGGGGAGCCTGCTTCTCCCTCTGCCTGTGTCTCTGCCTCTCTCTCTGTCTCTCTCATGAACAAATAACTAAATCTAAAAAAAAAAAAAAAAAAAAAAGAATGTGCTAGCTTTGAACAGTGTAATTGCAGTCTGAAATTCTTTGATTCTGACCACTTGGTGGGTTCCTGCTTTGCTTCTCAAATGGAAGGGAAATACTAAGTGTCAGAATAGCAAATTCCAAGTGAGGGGCTGACAAAAAGTTCGTGTAAGTGCTAAGGACATGGGCTATCCTTAGCGACCATGGATGCAGGCATGTGGAAGTTGAGGCACTTGGAGTGGCTCAGTGTGATGATCCAATGAACTGCTGCCCTTGGTTGTACACTGATGTGGGCTGGGTAAGGGTAAGGGGGAGGACTCTGTATTTTTAACCAGCTTATAAAATTGGTAGCAATTATGGGCCACTTTCTACAGATGTAGGAATTGAGATTATAAAAGCAAAGTTGCTTGATCTGGAGCTCCTGACTCATAATGGGCGGGGCGGGGGGGGGGGGCGGGTAGGGCAGGGTTCAAACCCTGGTCTGTAGGACCCAAAGCCTCACCTGAAAACACAGTGTCTGCTGAGGGCCTTCAGTTTTCTATAGACCAAAGCCACAAATGGTAGATGATGATGGATACACTCACATATTTTTTTTTAATTCCATAAGTTGCTTATATGCAGAACCAAGAATTTAACAATTTATGTTAAGAATTTAACAATTTATGTTAAATTCTAGAGCTGGGGCCTATCATGACTGATCAGAAGGTCTGGCAACACAGCATATGAACTGTCCCTCAACAATGATAACTTGGTGGGTGCCTGGGTGGCTCAGTGGTTGAGCATCTGCCTTTGGCTCACGTTGTGATCCTGGAGTCTTGGGATCAAGTCCCACATCAGGCTCCCCACAGGGAGCCTGCTTCTCCCACTACCTATGTGTCTGCCTCTCTGTCTCTCATGAATAAATAAATAAAATCTTAAAAACAAAACAACACAATGATAATTTGGAGTCAGGTTAAGGCTATTCCCTTTGGGAAAGACAAGGAAGCTCCAATTGGCCACAGTCCCCTTTGCTCCCTATTGCTCACCCTCTGCCAGCTTCACCCATTTCCTGGTCTCTGTGGACACTTGAATTCAAGATCCCTGTCCTAGCAGCCTCTTAAAGCCCCTCACCTTCAGGAGTATCTGGAGGAAGCAATAAAAATACTACCTTGTCCTTTGGATCGTGGTAAGACCAGAATTGGTGGTGGAGGTTGAGTGGGGGAACTGGACTACAGTGTGAGCAGCATAAATTGTTTCAAGAGGAAGATGTCTTCCTTGGAGGGGCGGCCATCTCCCTTTGAGGAGGCTCCATCTTCCCCATCCCCTCAGGGCTCAAGAATCTGAAAGCAGCTTGCTATCCTCTTGCCTCTGCCTGCAGCCCTCAGTGGCTTCTATTGGACCCATTTTATTTGTTTTACTTGATCTCCAAAGAGCCTAGACTCATTAGAAACAGAGTAAATGCTTCCCTCCCCACAGCTCTATGGGGAGATGAGCTAACTTGACTCATAGAACCAAACTTTAATTTTTCTTACGTAGCTAAGGCTACATGGTGAGGGTGAAGGGCAAAAGGAAGGGGGGAGTGGGGGGTGGAGTCTTAAAACAGTATATTTATGATTTCTCTTTGCCTCGAGGAGTAAACGATGTTGCTTCAATTTGGGCTTGAGTTAAACTTGATGCAAACATCGCCGTAAATGGGTCAGGCAGTCAAGGAAGCCAACAGTTGGCCACATTTGTGCTAACTCTAGTCTTTTTGTTTTTGCCAGAGGAAAAAAAAAATTCTAATTTCTATCAGTCTAAATTGAGTTGGGGAGCATTATCAGCTGGAAGGACCCTTCTGATTTGACAGGCCCCACTGTATGATGATTAATTACTTCTCAGCTTCATTGGACTTTTCTAATTTACTTTTGCCACTGGCTGGAGGCACCGCGCGATAAGTACCGCTCTTATTATTTTGTGCAAAGGAAAATGTCTATTACGCTCTGTCGTACAAGCAAGCAGAATAAAGACAGCTGATCAGGAAACTTGCAAGCTCCTCTATCTTTATTTGGTCTCCCCTGGCCTCCCTTCCTCGCTTGTTCTAAGACAGAGGTGGCCACACACGGTTTCCTGTCAAAATAAGAAGATAAAATCATAATCTCTATCAGAGCACTTGACATTTTGAAATTTGTATAATGATTTCATGGGATTTAATCCTCCGGCTCGCCACAAATCCTCCTCCAAATGCAAATGCAACTAAAATATTATACTGAAAAATGCAAGGCTATTCTTCTTTGTCAGCTGATTTATTTGGTCATAAATTCAACTTGGGGGGATCGCCTTATTACATATAACACTGCAATGAGAACAATAAAAATAATTATAATTATAATAATAATTACTATTAAAGAAGCGTAATTGAATTTGGAAAGAGCACATTTTGTCTGAGCGGACCCCACACCTCAATGATCATGGTTGGGTTTCCAGGAGCATCCTTGCCTTAGCACATGACAAGCTTACGTGGCGGATGGGCTGGCTGCCTTCTTAGGATGATCACAGGCACTGCCAGAAAGGACAATTGAGACTCGGCAGAGGCTGTTTGTTTTCCTGGAGAGGAGAGATATGAAAACGTATGAAGGATCCCACTTGGTAGCCCCTTCTGCCTGCTAATCCCCGGGCCCGGGCTGATATTGAGTTCAGGTACTCCCGGGACGTGTTTACCCAGGCTTACGTGGGAAAAGCCCTGATGAGCAAGTCACGGCTGCGTTTATGTCTCGGGCTGCTGAAGAGGCTGCTGATTGCAAGGGGTCTGACTTCCACGCAGGGGTGGAGGAGGAGGGCTGTGCGCGAGGCCCAGAGCCGTGGGTGGGTTCCTGCCCAGCACCGCCCTGGCTTCGGAGCTCCACATAGCTGGTATCGGGGTCCTGTTTATCCCTGGAGGGGGAAGAGCAGCAGGCTGGGGACTGCTGGAGGACAAAGAGCATCGAGCTTCTCTCCTTGATAATGATGCGAGCTGGTATTTGGTGAGCACCTACTGCCTGCGGGGAACTGTACTACGTGCTTTATGTACACTGTCCCGTGCAGCCCATGCGGTCCGATTGATGTTGGTGCCATTATGAGCCCATTTCACAGCCAAGAACACTTGGGCATCACCGCTCACTGTCTCGCCAGGGATCGCGCAGCTGGTAAATAACAGGGACAGCCTTTGACCCCAAGATGGTCCCTCTCTCAGCCTCTCTGCTCTACTGCCCCCTATGTGTACATTAATTTTTCCTGTCTTGTAAGAGCTCTGATGGTAGAGTGTGTGGCGAAGAATACTAGCTGGGTGAACAGAGTTTGCTTTTCTCGGTCACGTACTCCGTTCATTATTCTCTCATTTCTGTCTTCATTTGTTCCACAGACATTAATTGAGAACTTATTATGCGCTGTGTGTTGTGCTAGGCTCTAGGGATCCCCAGGGTACTTGCCCTTAAGAAGCTCAGACTAACATCAGTGAAGAAAGGACGAAACATTAGAACCCAGAACAAGAAATGCTGTAATACAGATGCGTAAGAGTGATGGATTTTGTCCGAGGGAATGATGAGGTTTGCAAGAGGGGCTGACATTTGACTTGTGCCTGGAAGAACATTCCAGGCAGATGGAACAGTCTGGCCAAAGATTAAAGAAGTCCAGTGAGGCCAGTTTGAGGGATACTTGGATGATTGAGAAGAGAGCACTTCTCAGGGTACCTGGGTGGCTCACTCAGTGAAGCATCTACTGTTGGCTCAGGTCATGATCTCGGGGTCCTGGGTTTGAATCTCATGTCCAATTCCCTGCTCAGCAGGGTGTCTGCTTGTCCCTCTCCCTTTGCCCCTCTCCGTGCTTGTGTGCTCTTTCTCTCTCTTGCTTACTCTCTCTCTCTCTCAAATAAACAAAAACTTAAAAAAAATAGCACCTTTGGAAACTAAGGCTGGGAAGGTATCAAAGTCCAGACCATGCAGCAATCCAAGGAGTTTGACACTAGTTAAACCCTTGAAAAGGACTATTTGAGACCTCATGCAAGACCCTTCCCATCTTTGGGCCTCAGTTTCCCTATCAGTGCAATGAAGTCTTAGCCCAGACTAGTGACCTGTGTGCTGGATGTGGTCAACAGATAAGTTGCCTTTGGTCTGCATGCTCCTTTCATTAACAGACAGCCACCATCTAAGAGGTCATATCAAAATCCAGATTTCTAGTTGCTTTTGAAAATAAAGCCATGACAGATGGCCCCCACATTCTGCCCCCCACCCCCATCCCAGCCAGAGGCAGCTAGAAAGAAGAAACAAATGAATTGTTCAGACAAACCGAGTGCTTGTCAATTTGTCACAGTCTCCACCACTCCCTATCGCTGCCCAACACCAAGACCAGCTAATAATGGCCATTCATCCTCATGTTTGTATTGCAAACTGGTGGGGTTTTTTCCTGAGGATAGCAGAAATCTGCCTCTTACAAACAGGGTACGAACAAAAGTGGAAAACAAAATTTAAACCAAAAAAGGGATCACATTTTAAGGAAAATAACAAAGGGCATATCTCCCGTGTTGAATTTGGGAAGATTTCTATGCATTTTTATATATGAACAAAAGTGTGCCTGCATTCAAAGAATTCATGTTCACTTATCAGTGTTCCTCGTGGCATTATCCTGGGCTTTGTGTGTCTCTAAAGCTTCCCTCTGGCTCCTGAGTCAGGGATTTGCCAGGGACACGGTCCCAACAGAGGCCAGGGTGAGAAGCAGACAGCTGGTCACCAATTTCACCTCCAGAGGCAGCCCTTTAGGCATTAACCCTTTCTCTGAGAGAGTTATGTAAGTCATCTGGATAGGGAGGGCCTCCAAGCACCGACCGACCTTTCTGGAAGAGGGAATACATGGTTCATTGGTATGAGGCAAGCCTGGGGAGAAAGACAGGGCTCGGACCTTGGTCTGGTCAGATGACATATCCTGGGTGACCAGTGATCTGATGAGGCGGGTGCTGATAAACTGGAGCCTTGATTTGACAATCGTGACACTTCTCCCTTCATCTTCCTGGATCCACACCCTTCATTCTGTCATTTTGTAGGCCCCCCTTGGCTCTGAGCTCAGTCATGTGACTTGCTTTGGTCAAGAAGTTGGGAGCAGACATGAAGCAAGCGGAAGCTGGAAATGTGCTTGCGCATCTCCTCTTCTTCTGACTGTTCCACGAGAACACACAGCCAGGCCAGCCCGTGGGAAGATGTGGCTCACGGCGTGGAGCCAAGTGGCCCAGCTATGTAAGCCAGGGCCATCCTAGACCGGCGACAGCCAGCTAGCCCTGAAACAAGGGAGAGAACTAGTCCACGTTAGGGGAACCCCTAGCCGGCCCACAGCTGGCCACATACTCACGAGTTAGACCAATCCAGGCTGGAAGACTCTCCACTGGCAGACTGGGGAGCTGATGGCCCAGGCCACTGCGGTTGGGGTGTGTGACAGGGTTATGGTGCTACCCACCCCCACAGTGATGTTTCTCCTATAGCAGCAACAATCCCCTGCCTCACATCAGGGGCCTTGTCTCCCTGTCCCCAGGCTTACTCCTAGAAGATGAAGGTGTTCAGAGCCCAAAGAGTTGGGTGTCCTTCAGACATGGGTCTGGGGTTTAACTCCTCCAACGCTCAGCTCCCTCGCCCTTCACAGGCCTTTCATTTTTGGAAGCCTCAGTTCCCCCATCTGTATTATGGGGAGAACAATAACCCAAACGATGCCCACCTCACTGAGTTGTTGTGGTCATCAAATGCCAGGAGGTGTGAAGGCAGCCCATGTAGCCCAGGGCCCACTGTGCAGCAAGTGGTCCATGCACACCAATCTGTCTCTCTCACGCGCCTTCCCCTTTCCTCTCCCTAGTATGTTCTCAACTCCTGGTGGAGCTTTGCCCTTCCTCCCCATGGCAGCAGGCACCCGAGGCAACTCTTTGACCCTGCATGATGCTTGGCGGTGCCAGAGCACACACCTGTGGGATTTCCCTCTGGCCAGAACTGCAGACAATACCCAGCACTGCCCACTGCCTGCCTCATTCTCAGTAGGTCATTGGAGATGGCCATATGCAAACATGGGCTAGATATCACTGTGCACTGAGAAAACAGAATCAGGGGCACCTGGGTGGCTCAGTCAGGGATGTGCCTAACTCTTGGTTTTGGTTCAGGTCATGATTTCCGGGCCCTGGGATTGAGCCCTACATCACCCTCTGCACTCAGCATGGAGTCTGCTTGAGATTCCCCCTCCTTTCCTCTCCCTCCCCATCTCTCCCATGCCTCTCCCTCTACCCTCCCCCCCACACTCCTTGCACGGGGACGCTCCCTCTAAAATAAATAAATAAATAAATAAATAAATAAATAAATAAATAAAATCTTTAATAAAAAAAAAAGCAAAGAAAAAATCAGCGACAACACATCTAGAAGACAACATTTGTCCCCCAGAGAGGCAGATGGTGCAGAAAATCAGATTTTTTTGGTGTTAGTGTAAAAAAACCCCACCTTTTCCCAAAGTCTATACTGAGACAATGTCTCCATGTTGTATGCCCTGAATAAATAAATGATTGATCGATGACAGATATGCAATAGAACAATCTAAAAAACAATAGATTTGATAAATTCTGCACCAGATGAGCCTCTTGGTCGCAGGACTTCTTCAGACTTTCTAGAATAACACGTATTTTTTTTTTCTCTCAAACGAGGAAGTAGAGGATATTGTGTTTTTCTGAAAGTGATTTGACCACAAAGCCCTCATTTCTGGAATGATACTTTATGGGACTAATAGCCCCGGGACTGTCCTTCTGGGGAGTGATGGCTTGGAGGCAGAAAGTATAGAGGAGATGGTCACACAGGCAGGAACTTCTCTCCGGCGCAGAGGGAGGCGTGGGCGAAGTCACTCTTCTCTTTCCCATCACCCTGGGCTCTTTTGTTTCGGTCTGTCCTTACTCCCCTGTTTGTCTTGCCACCACCAAGAGCCAAAAGTTTGACTTGCCTTAGTTATGGCTTTGTCGCCCCTATTCTTTGAGGGAATTGTGCAGTCAGATGGGGGCATCTCGCTGTCCCTGCCTTATAGTGGGAACACACAAGGAGACAGAAGTACCTCCTTTGTGCCAGAATAAAGCAGGGATGCTAGAAGGATTATTACTTCTTCATCATCGCTCCAATCAGCTGAGGTTTAAATGGAGTTCTGTCAGGGTCACCGACATGATTTTTTTTTTTTTAACAGGCACACAAGATACCATTACATTTCATCTTGGGACAATTGTTCTCTGAGCAAAGTGTGTTATTTTCCTGGAGGTAATCCCTTACCAGATTGTGGATTTTCCATGTTCAACATCAGCCGCTACAACCCAAAAGCAACCAACTGTGTTATTGACAATGTTTTAATTACAATACATGAAAGACACAAGACAGCAAAACAAGAAAATTGTCCGCCTGGAGTGGCATTTGTGTGTTTAAGAAAACTCACAGCGGTGGTGGTTCCAGTATGAAGCACACACGTATTTTTTTTTTTTCTGTCAATGCTAAAAATTCTAATAGCAAATATGAGATTGCTTTAAAAGAAACAATAACATTAATAGAAACGATTGTCCCTGGCAGCACAATAAATGAAATTAGAAGCGCTTAAAACTGTGCACTTGCAACAATGTTAGTGTGAAATATAATCATTGGATTGCTTTGTTCCTTTTTCCAATAAAAGGTGGAAGCCATTGAGTGTTGTTATTAGGCTAGCTAAGCTGGGCTTCTGTACAGCATAGTTTTGTGTGTCTGAAGCTTTTGAAGTCCCACGATTCCTTCTGCTTGCTAATTCTTCCATTTGTTTGATTTTTGGTACAAAGAAAATGAAAGAATATGATGAGATTATGGCATTTTAAGTCAATATTTATTAAAAAATCAATCTAGATGAAAATCTGCCCATCCCTCTAATTAGATGAGGCAACTTGAGGTTGATTTTTAATTGCAAAAGTAATTACACGGAGCAGATAGCCAGTGACATTTGATTATCTAGGTGATTGATTAAAAAGCCGAGCTCACCGAGCAGATTGCCAGCCAGGGAATCCAGACAAAAGAGCAAATTAAAAAAGTTGTCCTGTTAGTAATCACAAAATTCAAGGATGAAATTACAGAGCCAAACACCTCCATTGCCCCTCATCTTCATCACTGACTCCACAGCATTCACTCCAGCGTCTGATAAAGAAATGGATTAGTGTGAAATTAATTGAAGAGGAGAAAAAAAATGGGAACCGAATTCACGGCTGAGAATAAGGCTTTTAACAAGTTGAAACAAATTTCTCCAGTTTTATAATAAAGTTTTTTTTTTTTTTTTGGCAAGAGAGATGTTTTCATAAAGGATCTTTCCAGAATGTTTGATGATATTAATTTATCTATTAAGAGAAAAGGAGGGGGAAAAAAATCTCACTTTCTCACAGAATGGGATATTAAGATGTCTTGCTTGTTCTTCATTTCATTATAACATGAAAGCCTGGGGAGCAGGCTGTACATTTGGCAAGAGAATCCTTGGATCTGTAAACAGCCCTGGCTGACATATTGAGCAGAATAATGAAGGGGCTTCTCGGTCATTCAGAGGGACCCCGGTGGGGTCCACTTGAGGATATTGTGGATAAAGGTGGAATGGGTGTGTACCAGAGCGCTCCCCAAGAGGACACCGGCACTGGCTCACAGCAATAATTCTAGGTCCTCAGAAGTCTCAGAAAAGCAAAAGGGAAACTGAGGCAGGGCCACCCAGTGCAGCTGTGACAGCATTGTGAGTTCTGTGTCACCTCCCTGGGACCGTTCCTCAGTGCCGTTGTGGGTAGGATGTAATGAAGCAGTCAGGAGATAAAGTCCAAATCACTGGTAACATCTATCCTTCTGCTTTGTCAGCAGATGCCGTCCAGGCAGAGTTGGATGAGTGTGTGATGTGCTCCTTACAACCCTCCAGGGCAGCTGATTTCAGCTATTTCCATGGTCCTGAGCCTGCGTGTGCCACAGGGAGATGCATACTTCAGTAGACAGGCGCTCGGATTCTGGTTCATGCAATCCCTTCCTCGTATGCATTATTTCAATTTCTCTAAAACCCACTGATGCTTTCAACACATGCTTTGGGTAAGGCGGTTTGATATCACGGTTAAGAGTTCAAGCTCTCAGAAGGCAATTTAGTGTCATGCAATGCAACTGGAGTTACACACACCCTGTGACCTAGCAGTTCTTACACGAGGCCTGTGTCCTAGAGAAATGTGCAAGGTACACAAGGAGAGGCATGCAAGAACGTTCATAGCAACATGGTCCTTACAGGGGTTTTTTTTTTTTTTTTGTAAATTTATTTTTTATTGGTGTTCAATTTGCCAACATACAGAATATCACCCAGTGCTCATCCCGTCAAGTGCCCCCCTCAGTGCCCGCCACCCAGTCACCCCCACCCCCCCGCCCTCCTCCCCTTCCACCAACCCTAGTTCGTTTCCCAGAGTTAGGAGTCTTTATGTTCTGTCTCCCTTTCTGATATTTCCTACCCATTTCTTCCCCCCTCCCTTCTATTCCCTTTCACTATTATTTATATTCCCCAAATGAATGAGAACATATAATATTTGTCCTTCTCCAATTGACTCATTTCACTCAGCATAATATCCTCCAGTTCCATCCATGTTGAAGCAAATGGTATTTTTCATTTCTAATGGCTGAGTAATATTCCATTGTATACATAGACCACAGCCTCTTTATCCATTCATCCTTCGATGGACACTGAGGCTCCTTTCACAGTTTGGCTATTGTGGACATTGCTGCTAGAAACATCGGGGTGCAGGTGTCCCGGCGTTTCACTGCATCTGTATCTTTGGGATAAATCCCCAGCAGTGCAATTGCTGCAGGATTGTCGTAGGATAGCTGTATTTTTAACTCTTTGAGGAACCTCCACACAGTTTTCCAGAGTGGCTGCACCAGCTCACATTCCCCCCAACAGTGCAAGAGGGTTCCCCTTTCCCCACATCCTCTCCAACATGTGTTGTTTCCTGTCTTGTTAATTTTCCCCGTTCTCACTGGGGTGAGGGGGTATCTCATTGTGGTTTTGATTTGTATTTCCCTGATGGCACGTGATGCAGAGCATTTTCTCATGGATTTCCTTCTTTTTAAGGTTGAATCAAGTTTCAGTGTGCATGTGTGCGTACCTGCGTGTGTGTATGTGTGTGTGTTACTTTAAAAATCCATTTTTTGTAAGTGGACATTTAGGTTGTTTCTATATCTTGGCTATTGTGAGTAGTGTTACACTGAACATGGGAGTATTAATGTCTCTTCAAGATCTTGAACTCAGTTCTTTTGGATAAATATCTGAAAGTGTGATTGTTGGACATGGTCCTTACAGTTGCCGCAAACTGGCAACAGACCAAATTCCCATCATCTAAAAATAGCATACTGCATCATTCAATAGCACACTATACAGGCAACAATGTTTTACCACCACAACATCCAAGCCCAAGCAGCAAGACCCAAAAGAATATTTAATGAATGATTCCATTTCTACAAATCTCAAAAATCAGGAAAAAACCAAATTACACTGTCTAAGGATCTACAGGTGGTACAAGGGGAGGATTACAATGAGGAAGGAAGTGCAGTGAGCCTGAGGTATTTGCAATACTCAATTTTTTGTCATCGGTGGTAGTTATCAATTTTTGTCCAATCATGCGTATATGTTTTATGTTGATTTTTTTATCTCAGGGTCAATAGATTGAGCCGTGTGTAGGGGGTCTATGCTGGGCATGGAGTCTGCTTAAGATTTTCTCTATCCCTCTGCCCCTCCCACCAGGCATACTCTCTCTCTCAAAATAATAAATAAATAATAAATAAATAAATAAATAAATAAATAAATAAATAAATAAATCCTTAGGACACTCAAGAGATTCACACCAGTGAAGAGGGAGGGGAAGGAGACTACAGATGTGGTATTTCAACTTCACTGGCAATGTTTCATCCTTTTTATTTAAAAAATGATAATAATAACACCTCAATTTTATTTGCTATGTTTGAGTGCTTTTATTTAGGAAGATATACTGAATATGGCAAAATGTTAACAAACATAAATTCTAGTTCATGGGAATATGAATATTTAAAGATCTTTATTTCTGTATTTTTCTTTTTAAAAACTTCTGGAAAAAAAACTTACTTCTTATGAGAAACACTCTAATAAGGACACATGCTATCCCGTTCATGGGAGTCCAAAGAGAAAGAACATGATTGGCCCGAGGTGAGTGTGGAAGGTTCCCAAAGGAGGCACATTTGAGAACCCCGGCAGGTAAGTAGAAGCTCACCAGCTGGATGAAGAGGATCAGGCACTCAGGTGAAGAAGTACCCCGCACTTTGAGGACACTACAGATGCTTGGTGTTACTGAAAACCCTCTCTGGGACTCAGTTTCCCCATCTGTAAAATGAGCCATTTCTCCATTTCTCATGGAGCAGGCTCCAGAAAGTTGGGAGACTCAACACAGCAAAAGTAGTTAAAAATCTGGTCTTTGGACACAGTCTACCCAAGGTCAAGTGCAGTGCTCTTACTTATTAGCTGTGAGAAGTTGGGTGGAACAATCTCCCTGTACTCCTCTTGCCTTGTCTATAAAATGAGTAACAAAAGCATTTCAGCATTTGCCTCTAGGACCTTTGTAAGAGCGTGATGAGTTCACACACTTTAAAAAATGTAGATCAGTGCCCAGCAAACATTAAGAGCTCAGATGATGATGATGATTATTATTATGGGAGGATTGATTTCTTTCTTTTCAGGTATCTGTGACATCCATTTGCTGCTCTTTCAAAGGTTCTAGCGGCTTCATCTCCTCCAGCCACAACGATTTGACAGGATTAAGGAGTCTGCCTTGGGTGCTTGGGGAATTCTCTCGGCCAGGTGCTCATTTCATCCAGGTCGCCTGATGGATGTGTTTTCAGATTTGCCAAGTATTCCCTCTCCACAGGTACCCCCTCCTCCTTTAATAGATATTTTTTTGCTGGGATTTCATTAATTCTCACTTGTCTGAGTTTCCCCTTCTTATCGTTACTGTCAGCCAAATTCTCCAAAGGCCACCAGCAAAGCTCCCCCAAATCCATACTCATTAAATCGCCCTCCCGTGGGGAAGGGGACTAGTCCAGGAGATAACAGGAAAGATACCACTGTTGCTTTTTCCTTGACGCAGGGCTTTTAGGCACTGCGTTCGCACTGGTAGGTAAACATTCCCTGGCAGGTAGGCTCCATCTGCAAAGCAGGAAGTGGTTATTGGGGAGGCTGAAGTCCTCGGAGAGGGGTGCCCAGCAGATGAGTGCAGGAGAGTCTCGTCCTCATGCACAGGAGAGAGGTGAGCAGGAGCTCAGTTGGGGACCTGAGCTTCCGCTTTCAGACCTGGGGGGGGGGGGGGGCAGTCACTGCAAGACCTGGTCCAGCCCTTCTCACCGCACAGGTAAGAGCTAGAAGCGCAGCCAAGCTTGCTGATTTCCAGCCCATCACTCTGCCACTTGATCAGCAGCTACTCACTGCCATCTCTGGGTGCAGTAAGGTGATGGCAAAAATCCCCCCTTCCTCCCGCCTCCCTGGAAACACATGGATCGCAATGTTACCGCTGTTTCTCACATGGAGAAGTGGAGGAGTCTACCGACACCTGCACCTGTCTGCTCAGGTTGCCATGGCGAGGGGACACAGTCTGCTTGGCTTCCATAACCTCAATGTGAAAGAACCTAGGCTTTCACAGTTCTGCAGGCCAGCCATCTGAGGTCAAGGTCAAGTCCACGGTCGTGTCTGCTGGGTTGCTTCTAAGGCTTCTCTTCTTGGCTTGCAGATGCTTGTCTGTTCCTTGTGGCCTCATATGGTCTTCTCTCTGGACATGTCTATGCCCTAAGGACATGAGTCATATTGGCTTGGGGCCCCATCCACATGACCTCATTTTTCCCAGATTACCTGTTTAAAGACCCTTTCTCCAAATATAGTCTCATTCTGAGGTACGAAGAGTTAGGATCTCAATATGTGGAATCTGACGCACGTTGGCCAACAGAATGTGGCAGAAGCGATGGTGCCAGCTCCAAGCTTAGGCCTCACAAGACTTCACATGTTTCTGCTCTACAACCCTGCCAGGGCCACCAGCAGTGAACAAGCCTGGACTAGCCTATTGACTACATGGAGTAGAGGGGAGACCATCCTAGATTGAACAATAGCCTGCCAATTCTCCAAATGGGAGCGAAGAGCTACAAAATCAGCCTGCACGTGACTTGTCACCTGACCAAGACATCTGAGTGGGCTCAGTCCAGCCTAGCCCAGCAGAACCACCTATTCAACCAGCAGATCCATGAGCTAACTAAAAGCTTTCCATTTTTTTTTTTTTTAAAGCTTTTCATTTTTAAACCACCGGGTTTGTGCTTGTTTGTTACGTGGCATATTATGGATGATAACTGATACATTTGCCCACGTCAGTGTGTAGCTGCTCAGAGTCCATTCCTCTTCCTACTATTAATGACCTTCTGGGATCCCTGGGTGGCGCAGCGGTTTAGCGCCTGCCTTTGGCCCAGGGCGTGATCCTGGAGACCCGGGATCGAATCCCACGTCGGGCTCCCGGTGCATGGAGCCTGCTTCTCCCTCTGCCTGTGTCTCTGCCTCTCTCTCTCTCTGTGTAACTATCATAAATAAATTAAAAAAAAAAAATGACCTTCTTCATTCAATGAGCAATTTCCTCTGGCCAGATACTATTTCACTTTGCATGCATTAGCTCATTTAACTACTTTATTACCATTTTTCAGGTCTGGAACCCAAGGCAGAAAGAGTGGGCCTTGCCCAAGGTTGCATGGTGTGTTTGCTACAGGAATCAAGATCTGAACTCAGGCAGTCTGGCTCCAGAACCCATGTCCTTTGATCATTCCTCTATGGTGCTTTTCTGCTATTGCTTATGGAGAATTACTTCCCTTCTACTAAGTCATATCTGGCAGGAGAAGAATTCCCAGGTCGACATCCCAGATCCCAAGGTGACCTCTTCCTAGAGAAGCTTGGGAGGGGTTGGGGTAAAGGGGAATGGTCTTCCTAACACTCCTAGTGTTTGACATGAAGTCACCAAATTAGATCCCCCCCATCCTGTATCTAGAACAGCAATGATGTTTGGAGGCTGTTTTCATAAGTAAGATGGTGGTGACAGAGGCAACAATGACCCCCCAGAAACCATGTCCAGACCAGGCTGCTCCTGGAATGAGAATTTTCTGAGTCTCTTCTTCCTGTTTTGTAGACCCCCGAGCTACTTTGGTTCCTGCTATTCCTAGGACCTGTCCCTCATCCCATTTCCCATCAATTTTGCAACCTCCATCCCCTTCCATCAAACCATTGTTTCATCAGGCAGACTGATTAACACTAAGAACAAACACTCTGTCAGCAATTACACTTCAGTCATTCAACAAGTATTTATTGAGCATCTACGCAATGCTAGGGCTATTCCAGGTGCTACAGATTCATCAGCGAATAAAGCACACAAATCCCATGCTCTCATGGAACATAGATTCTCGCAAATACAGGCCCTTTCTGTTAAATGCATTCATGGGATTTGCAAGTCCACCTTGTCTTTCAAGGCAGCCAGATGATCAAGGCCTTCAGAATCAGTTCGATGTGGATGTGAACTATAGAAATGTCTTTGAAGCTTCATGTTTGAACCCCAAAATGCATTTGAGTTTTGTACTCTCTTCCATTTTTTCTGGTTTCTCTCCTATCAAAAGACATTCCTAGCTGTGTGACAGATCTATCAGCTTCTCAAAGCCTCACTTTGCCTCTTGTCTCCATACACGGGATGCTGTAATTCCTATGATTCAGTAATAGCAGCTGTCCCTTAAGTAAGTTCCAGATATTCTCCTACTAACTCAGGTAGTCCTTGAACCCATTCCATGAGACAGATGCTGTGATCAGTCTCCAAGCTGCTCACCTGCCCTGTCTTGCTTGAAGATTCACTCTCCCACTCCTCCTTTCACCCCCTGTTCTGTTCTGTATCACAGAGAACTGACTTCTATAAACTGCTTCCCAGGCTTCCTTACCTCTTCCAAAGTTCCGGCTCCCACGTGACAGCCCTGAGTTCTGGACTCTGAAATACCATCTACTCTCTTGTCTCCTAGCCCTGGAGGCCCATGTATTAACTATATGTAAATATATGGGATATGTGTGTGTGTGTATATGTCTTTCTTTCTTTCTTTCTTTCCTTTTTTTTTTTTTTTTTTTTTTTTTTTTTAAATAAGGATTTACTATGCCTTTTAGTTAGGGCCAGGAATCAGGAGCAGGGAGCTATAGCCTCTGGGGGCAAGAAGCTTGACACATGACTGTGATTGGGACTAGGTATGGGTCCTAACATCACCAGACACCCATGAGCCAGGTGAGGCTGGGCTTTTACAACATCATAGCTTATTATTTCAATTACTGCCTATTTCCTGTGTCACTTCCTTGTCTCTGTTCTACTTGATACCACCTAAAAGGATCTGAGATCGCTTACAATGATTTACAAAACAATAATTTCCTAGTTAGGGACGCCTGGGTGGCTCAGTGGTTGAGCATCTCCCTTTGGCTCAGGGCATGATACCAGGTCCAGGGATCAAGTTCCACATCGGGCTCCCCACAGGGAGCCTGCTTCTCCTTCTGCCTGTGTCTCTGCCTCTCTCCCTGTCTCTCTCTCATGAATAAATAAATAAAATCTTTAAAAAAAATGATTTCCTAGTTATCCACCATATGTAACACATCACCCCAAACCTTAAAACACCAATGACAATTTCATGATCACTTCCAGAGGTGGAGGGGACTCAGCCAGGTGGTCCTCACTCAGGGTCTTCAGATGGTTGCAGATAGACAGCTGGGGCTAGAGTCATCTGAAGTTGCTAGCTCATTCCCTTAGCTGGTGCTGAGCTAAAAAAGACAGAACACATGGGAGCTAGAACAGGTGGGACACCTCCAGCATCTCTCTATCCCCAAAGGCTCTCCTCCAGCAGGGTGGCTTCATGGGGGCTCATGATTCCAAAGGTCTGTGTCCCAAGAGAGATGACCAGGCGAAGCTATGTCATCTTTTTAAAAATTATTAATCCAAATGTTCTCTTGGATTAATAATCAGACCATAAAATTGACTTTTTTAGTGTACAATTCTATGAAAGTTAATACATGTATAGATTCATGTAACCACCAGCGCCCTCAGGGCACAATTTGGGGGTTTCATCACACCCCCAAATTCCCTCCTGTTACCTCTTTCACACCTCTCCCCACTCAGAACCCCTGGTGTCTATTGATTTGTTCTCTGTCACTACAGCTTGGTCTTTTTTAGAAGTTATATAAATGGGATTATCCATTTTGTGAACTTTTGAGACTGGCTTCTTGGGGCACCTGGGGGGCTCAGTCAGTTAAGCATCTCACTCTTGATTTCAGCCCAGGACATGATCTCAGGGTCATGAGATCGAGCCTCACGCTGGGCATGGAGCCTGCTTAAAATTCTCTCCCTCTGCCCCTCTCTCTTGCACTTTCTCTCTCTTTCTCTCAGAAAGAAAGAAAGAAAGAAAGAAAGAAAGAAAGAAAGAAAGAAAGAAGGAAAGAAAGAAAGAGAAAGAAAGAAAAGAAAAGAAAAGAAAAGAAAAGAAAAGAAAAGAAAAGAAAAGAAAAGAAAAACTAATACCTGCATCTTTCAGCATAATGCCTTTGTGATCCATCCTAGTTGACAGCGTTATATCAATAGTTCATTCCTTTATATTGTTGAGTGATATTTCGTTGTATGGCTGTACGAGAGTTTGTTGATCCTTTCATTGAATGAAATTTGGATTGTTTTCAGCTTTTGACAACTTTGTATAGAATTTCTGGAAATGTTTGTGTATGGGTTCCCATGTAAACATAACTTTTCATTTCCCTAATGTAAATACCCCAAAGTGAGTTTGCTGGGTCATAGGATAAGCATATGTCTAAGTTGATAAGAAATTGCCACACTGTTTTCCAGAGAAAACAGTAGCACTTTGCATTCCCACCAGCATTGTATATGTTTTTCCACATCCTTGTCAGCACTTGGTATGGTCAATATTGCCTTTCGTGGCTATTTCAAAGGAATGGAGAGGTATCTTAACATGATTTTAACTTGCATTTTCCCTAATAGCTAGAAAGGGAAAAATCTTTTTTAAAAAATCTTTTTAAAAAAATCTTTTTAAAAAATCTTAAAAAAAAATCTTTTTTTTTCCTAAGATTTTATTTATTTATTCATGAGAGACAGAGAGAGAGAGAGAGGCAGAGACACAGGCAGAGGGAGAAGCACACTCCATGCAAGGAGCCGGACATGGTACTTGATCCCAGGTCTCCAAGATCACACCCTGGGCTGAAGGTGGTGCTAAACTGCTGAGCCACCCAGAGTGCCCCTGAACATCCTTTCTAGAGCCTACTTGCCATCTGTATATCCTCTTTAGTCCGTTCAAATCTTTTGGCAATTTTTTGGTTTCAGGTGCTGCTTCTTCTCTTTTCCTTTATAAAAAATTTATCTTAGGTTTTAATTTTAATTCCAGTTAGTTAACATATGGTGTTGTATTAGTTTCAGGTGCTCAATATAGTGATTCGGCAGTTCCATACACCCCCTGGTGCTTTTCACAAGTGCCCTTCTTTATCCCCATCCCCTATTTCCCCCATCCCCACCTACCTCCCCTCTGGTAACCATCGGATTGTTTTCTATAGTCAAGAGTCTGTTCCTTGCTTTGTCTGTCTGTCTGTCTGTCTCTCTTTTTTCTTTTTTCTTTTTTAAAGACTTATTTATTTGAGAGAGAGAGCATGAGCAGGAAAGGCAGAGGGAGAGGGAGAGATAATCTCAAGCAGACTCCACAGAGTGCAGAGCCAAATATGCGGCTCAACCCCAGGACCCTGAGATCACAACCCAAGCCGAACCCAAGAGTCAGAAGTTTAACCACCTGAGCCACCTAGGCTATCTCTCTTATTTTCTTTTTTCCCTTTGCTTATTTGTTTTGTTTCCTAAATTCTACATATGAGTGAACTCATATGGTATTTGTGTTCCTCTCACTGATCCAAAAATCACACTTCTGGGTATTTATCCAAAGAATACAAGAATCCTAATTTAAAGGGATACATGCACCCCTGGTTTATAGCAGCAGTATTTACAGTAGCCAAGATATGGAAGCAGCATAAGTGTCCATCAATTGATGAGTGGATAGAGAAGGTATGGTATATATATATACAATGGAATATTACTCTTTTGCTAATTTTTTAATTAAATTAAATTAAATTAAATGTTTTCTTCTTGTTGAGTTTTGAAAGTTTTTTAAAAATATATTCTGGATACAAGTCCTTTGTCAGGTATGTGATTTGTGAATATTTTCTTCCAATATATAGGTAGTAGGTCCAATCTTTTTATTCTCTCAATAGTGCTTTGAGCAGGGCAAAATTTTTTAACTTTGATGAAGTCCAATGTATCAATTTTTTCTTTCAGAATCATGCTTTTGGTGTCATGTCTAAAAATTATTTACCTAATCTCAGTCATGAAAATATTCTCCTAAAAGTTTTATGGTTTTATATTTTACATTTCAATCTAAAATCCATTTTGGGTTAATTTTTGTATAAGGTACGCAGTTAAGGCAAGAATCATTTTTGTGATATGGATGTTCAGTTGTACCAAAACTATTTGTTGGAAAGATTATTCTTTCTCCATTGGTTTGTTTTTTCTTTAAAGATTTTATTTATTTATTCATGATAGAGAGAGAAAGAGAGAGGCAGAGACACAGGCAGAGGGAGAAGCAGGCTCCACGCCGGGACCCTGACGCGGGACTCGATCCGGGGACTCCAGGATCACACCCGGGCCAAAGGCAGGCGCTGAACTGCTGAGCCACCCAGGGATCCCCTTCTTTCTCCATTGAAATGCTTTTGCACCTTTGTTAAAAACTGTCCATATTTGTGTGAGTCCATTTCTGGACTCGCTATTTTGCTCTGTTAATCTATGTTTCTGATCTGTTCCCCATATCGAACTGTCTTAATTATAGTAACTTTATAGCAAGTCTTCAAATCAAATAGTTTGATTCCTTAAACAATATTCTTTTATTTTAGCATTATTTTAGCTGTTCTAGTTCCTCTGCTTTCCATACAAATTTTAAAATCCTCTTGTCTAGGGCAGCCCGGATGGCTCAGCAGTTTAGCACTGCCTTCAGCCCAGGACATGATCCTGGAGACCCAGGATCGAGTCCCACGTTGGGCTCCCTGCATGGAGCCTGCTTCTCCCTCTGCCTATGTCTCTGCCTCTCTCTCTCTCTCTCTCTCTCTCTCTGTGTGTGTGTGTGTGTGTGTGTTCTCATGAATAAATAAATAAAATCTTTGAAGAAAAATAAAAATAAATAAAATAAAATCCTCTTATCTATATCAACAGCAAAAGGGAAAGCTGGAATTTTCAGCTGAAATTGAGTTATTTCTAAATATCAACATAGAGAAAATTGGCATCTTTACTATGTTGGGTCTTCCAGTCCATGAACACCATATATCTATTACTTAGGTCCTTTTAAATTTCCTTCAACAGCATTTTGTAGTCTTCAGCACATAGAACCTATCTATGTATGATTTGTTGGATTTACACCTAAGTATTTCACTTATGGGTGGAGGGAGGCATGCATTATAAATTTTTAAATCTCAGTTTCCAATAGTCCACTGTTAGTGTATCAAAATACAATTGACTTTTGAGTTGAGCTGGTCTCCTATTGACTTGGCTAAACTGACTTAGTAGTTCTAGAAGGTTTTGTAAATTCCTTGGGGCTTCCTGTAAAGAAAATAATATGGTCTGAGAATAGGGACAGTTTTGTCTTTTCATATTTATATATATAAATATAAACATAAACATATATATATTTATATATATTATTTCTTTTTCTTACCCTCTTGTAGCAGCTAGGACTTCCAGTATGATGTTGAACTGAAATGGTTAGAGTGGGCATCTTGCTTTGCTTCTAATCTTGGAGGGAAAAATATCAGCTCTTCACCATTAAATATTATGTAAGATATAGGTTTTTGCAGGTTCCTTTAAAGATTTTATAGGTTGAAAAGTGTCTTTCTATATCTAGTTTGTTGAAAGTTTTTAACTTGAATGTATGTTGACTTTTGCCAAATTATTTTTCTGCATCAATATATATGGATATGTGATTTCTTTCTTTAGACTCTAGTTATGGCACAATACACTGACTCATTTTTTAATATTTGATCAGCCTTACATTCTTCAAATAAATCTCACATGGTTATGACATACTGTTCTTTTAACCTATTCTTGGATTTGATTTGCTAATATTTAGTTGAGGATTTGCTTCTTGAGGAATATTGGTCTAAACTGTTTGGTTGGTTGTAGTATCAGGATAATGCTGCCCTCAGCACCAAGTTAGGAATTATTCTCCTACTTTTGGGAAGAGATTGTAGATAATGCGTGGTACATTTTCTTTAAGTGTTTTATAAAATTTGCAAGTAAAATTCTCTGGGAGTGGAGATTTCTCTTCTGGTAGGTTTTAAACTATGAATTTAATTTCTTTGATAGTTTTAGGCCTAAAGAGTTAAAAGGACTATTGTGTGTAAGTTTTGATAGTTCATGATTTATGAGGAAATGGTCCATTTTACTTAAGTTGTTTCACTTATGTGCCTAGATTTGTTCATAGTATTTCCTTATTATCAATTTAATGTCCATGATTTTTCATTTCTGATATTGGTAATTTGTGTCTTCTGTATTTTTATATTTGTCAGCCCTGGTTTAGGTTTAACAATTTTTCTCTCTCTTTCCAAAGAAACAACTTTTGGTTTCATTGATTTTCTCCATTGTTTTTCTGTTTTCTATTTCACTGAGCTCTGCTTTTACCTTTTTTATTTCCTTTTAATGCTTGCTTATGATTTATTTTGCTTTTCTTTTTCTAGTTTCTTAGGTAGAGGCTGAGACTTTTGAGAACGCTTTCCTTTTCTTAAATAAGCATTTTAATGCTATGAATTTCCCTCTAAGCCCTGCTTTGTCTGCATCCTATACATTTTGTTATACTGTGTTTTCATTTCTATTGAGTTCAACATATTTTTTAATTTCCCCTGAGACTCATTCTTTGAGCTACCGATTATTTAGCACTGTGTTGTTTCATTTCCAAGTGTTTTGAGACTTTTCTGTTATTTTTCTGTTATTAATTTTTTAGTTTAATCCCATTGTGATCTGAAAACATATTTTGTATGATTTTAATTCTTTTAGATTTGTTAAAATTCACTCTATGAACCACCATATATTTTATCTGGATGGATGTTCCATGTACACTAGAGAAGAGCATGCTATTAGTAGAGTAACTTTCTAAATTTAGATTCAGTTGGTTGATTATTATGTTTGACTATATCCTTGCAGTTTTGGGGTCTACTGTGTATTACTGAAGAAGGAGTATTAAAGTTTCCAAGTATAATTGTCTATTTGTCTTTTTCTCCTTTCAGTTCTAATATAGGCACACTTAGAGGTATCACAATAAAGTGAATATTGCAGTAGAGCAAGCCAAATGAGTCTTTTGGTTCTCCAGAGCATATAAAAGTTATATTCACACTGTATGGTAGTCTATGTAAAAATAGCATTTTTATGTCTTCATAATAGCATTATGTCTTTAAAAAAAACAAAAACAAATGAGAGACTCCTAACTCTGGGAAGCGAACAAGGGGTGGTGGAAAGGGAGGTGGGCAGGGGGTGGGGGTGACTGGGTGGCAAGCACTGAGGGGGGCACTTGATGGGATGAGCACTGGGTGTTATGCTATATGTTGGCAAATTGAACTCCAATAAAAAAAAATTAAACCAATGCAAAAAAAAAAACCCCACAAATGTTCATTATGTTCATTTAAAAATACTGTATTGCTAAAAAATCCTACCATCATCTGGGCTTTTGGTGAGTCATAATCACTGATCATAGATTACCATGCAAATATAATAACAATGAGAACGTTTGAAATATTGTGAGAATTACCATTTTTTTTATTCATGAGAGACACAGAGAGACAGGAAGAGACATAGGCAGAGGGAGAACAGGATCTATGCAGGGACCCCGATGTGGGACTTGATCCCAGGTCCCCAGGATCATGCTCTGAGCCAAAGGCAGATGCTGAACCGCTGAGCTACCTAGGTGTCCCAAGAATTACCAAAATTCGACACAGAGACACAAAGTGAGCAAATGCTGTTGGATACAAATGCCAACAGATTTGTTCAGTGCAAGGTTGTCACACACCTTCAATTTGGAAAAACCACAATTTCTGTAGAGTGAATAAAGCAAAGCACAACAAAAGGAAATACACCTGTGATTTGTTCTTCATGTCTCTGTGTAGCTCTGTTGTTCAGGGCATACTCACTTAGGATCATATGTCTACTTGGAATATTGATCCTTTTGTCATTATTTAATGTCCATCTTTATCTCTAGTCATTTTGGGAGGTCTGAAATATACTTGGCTGATATTAATATAGCCACAGCAGCTGTTTTTAAATTTATGTTTGCATGGCATATCCCCTTTTACCTTTTTACTTTTAGCCTTCTTGATTGTCTTTGAGACAAATTTCTTGTAGACAGCATATACGTGGGCCAAGTCTTCTTATCAATTCTGACACTCTCTGTCTTTTAGTTGGTGATGTTTAGACCAATTTGCATTTACTTATTTTTAAAAATATTCTACTTACTTATTTGAGAGAAAAAAAGATAGAGATAGTGACAGAGAGCATGAGCAAGGAGGAGAGGGAGAAGCAGATTCCCCACTGAGCAGGGAGCCCAACACAGGACCCTATCCCAGTACTCTGGGATCATGACCTGAGCTGAAGACAGACACTTAACCAACTGAGCCACTCAGGTGCCCCTAGACCATTTGCATTTAATGTAATTATCAATATGTTTGAATTTAAGTCCGCCTTTATTCCTTGTTCTTATTATCTCTATTTTTGTTCTTTGTTCCCCATTTCTTGCCCTCATTTGTGTTGTTTGAACATTTTCAGTGTTTGATTTTAATTTTTCTGTCACTTTTTTTTTTACCATACTTCTTTGTTTAGTTTTTTATTAGTTGCTCTAGAGATTACAGTATGCATACTTAACTTTTATAGTCTACTTAGAATCAATAGCTTAGCACTTCAAGTCAAAAGTAGAAATCTTGCCACCATATAGGTACTTTTACCCACTCTCCTCTATGTTATCATTGTTTTATATGTTATATCTACACACACTGAAAACCCCATCAGACAACGGTATCATTTTTGCTTTGAAACATTAAACATATGTTAAAGATCTTAAGAAGAGGAGAGTAGTATATATTTTTTTCTTGTTTCCCTTCACCTGAAAATATGTTTATTCCATTTTCATCTCTGAGGGATATTTTTGTTGACTGTAGAATTCTGGGTTGGTATTTTTCTTTTAGTGCTTCAAGAATGCCATTTTACTTCTTTCTGGCCTCCTTGGTTTCTGCTGGAAAATTGACAATCATTCTAATCATTGTCCTCCATAGCTAATGTACCATTTTAATAGGGCTCATGTAAAAATTTTTCTTCTTTGATCTAGTTTTCAGCAGTTTGATTATGATTCCTTTATGTTTAGTTGTTTGAAGATCACTGAGCTTCTTGAATCTATAGATTGTGCCTCTGTTGATTGTCTTTTCCGATAAAAGTTGAGATTCTCCTAGTTCTTTACACGCCAAGTAATTTTGAATGCTATCATGGACATTCTGAATATTGTGTTATGAAACACAAGGGTTAATATAAATCCTATTATTATATTAGGAATTAATTATTCCTAATATAGGAAGGTTGACGTTTTCATTTTAGCAGACAACTGACTTGGCTTGGTAGGGCTGCAGGTTCTCAACCTGTCTTCTGTGGGATAGGGTTCTAAGCCCAACTCGGTTTTTAAAGTCTTTGTAAGTCCTTGTAGTGCTCTTGACTCTGGTCTGTGTGCACACAACCCAGTGACCAGTCTGGCACTTGGCCAGCGATCTATGAGTCAGTTTAGTTTCAAAGTCTTTGATATGCTAATCTGTATCAGATCCACATGCTTGCAGCCCAGAGGCAAGCCCAGAAATTCATAAACAACTTTATGGAGTTGCTTTCCTATCTTCTATTCTCTTTATTATCTCCCTGGTACTTTTCAATACACTGAGAAATCTTTCCTCTGTTCTGTATCCTGGAATAGGATAAATGGTAAACTCACTCCCAGTTATCCCAATCTACTATATATTTCTATATATTTTTATGACTTTACCTATATGTGAACTCATCACATTGGATATCTTTTTAAAAATCACACTGTACAACTGAAATATATACTTGTTCATCAATCATAATTCACAAAGCTAGAAAAAATAAAATTAAAATAAATTGAAAATAGTCTAGGAAGATGGTTAAGTGGGCTGATCAGGTAAAGCACTTAATGCAGGACTTAGACAAAGTAAGTCTACACAAACCCAAGCAAGCACGATTGCCAATTTATGAATTGGGGGACTGAGCTGTGTATATTTCGAGGTTAAATAGCATTGTGCAAAAGGATACAGGAAGTCACAGATTAAGAGCGGTGGATTTTCCCCGAGTGTCAGTCTGAGGACCTAAGAAGAAAAACCTAAAGAATATAAGGGACCTGAGCTGTTTTCTAATGGTCTGTGGCTGAGGATTCCTGAGGATCTCAGGTATTCCCATCCTCACTCCCAAAAGTGCTGCCTGGGTCCCTGGGAGAAGGGAGCAGAGAAGTCCCCGTGTGACATGGAGGCACCTGGCTGCCAAGGCAGGGGGCGCACAGGCACGGTCATCGAAGCCCTGCCTGGCATCCTCCCCTGTCCCGGCTGCCTTGAGCCCGGCCGGTTTCCACATTCCCCTTCATTAAACAAGAAACTCAGATGTTGGTAATTAGACAGCCGTCCCCAGCTGCCAAGTCACATTCGGTTCCAAAAAGCCCTGTATACTGCTACTTGTGTGTTTGTTAACAATGTCCCCACAACAGGTCTGCAATTAGAGCCCATCTGTTGGGTTTCTCAGCGAGCATTGCCAGGCGGGCTGGTGAACTTGGAGTCCTCATTGTCACGAATTCCTGACCAGAAACCCTGCAGCAGCAGGCCACTTGTCCCTGAGTGAGAGGTGCTGGGGATGCTGGAAGGCCCCAGACACAAGCCATGGTGGGTGCCTATAATAAATGTGAAGGAAGGTGGTGGGAGGGGGTGCACATATGTGCATCGTGGGGTGTCCGTGCTGACCTCCTTGATCAAAGCAGATCGCCCTCCTTCCTCTAGCTGACCCGTCCATCAGTCTGGCCACACCCTTTAGGGCTATCTGCCACTACTGGTCCCCAGGGGTCATTTCTCACAGGTACTACTTGGTTGAAATCAGGTCTCATTGCTTTTCTTTGGGGAGGTCCCCAAAGTTCTACCCCTGTAGGAGATGCCCCATAGCAATACCAGCGCCCACCCTCCACAAGCCCAGTCTTGCAGAAGAGTCAGTGAGAAATAGGCCTTCCCTCTGGGAACTGACTGGCAGATATGGAAAGGGTGAGGACATAACATATATATACACATACACATAGATGCATGTATATATATATATATATATATATATATATATATATATATATATAATTTTAAAGATGTTATTTAATTATTTGAGAGAGACAGAACAAGTGAGAGAGAGAGAGAGAGAGAGAGCATGAGCTTGGGGAGAGAGGTGGAGGGGCCTCAGACTCTCCACTGAGCAAGGAGCCTGACTCAGGGCTCGATCCCAGGACCCCAGGATCATGACCTGGAGCTGGAGGCAGACCCCTAACCAACTGAGCCATCTAAACACCCCAAAATATATTAAAATTTAAAATGTATTTTGCAAGAAGGAAGCTGCATACATACATCCGAAAATACTTACTGACCAGTGAGTTGGTGTGACGGTGCTTGCCAGGTCTCATAGGGTTCCTGGCAAGCCTTCTATTCACCTTAGGCAGCTTTGACTGAGAGGATGGTTGTTTTTGTTTTTGTTTTTGTTTTTTAATTTTATTTATTTACTCATGAGAGACACAGAGAGAGAGGCAGAGACACAGGCAGAGGGAGAAGCAGGCTCCCCATAGGGAGGCCAATGTGACACTCGATCCCAGGACCCTGGGAGCATGCCCCGAGCCGAAGGCAGATGCTCGACCACTGAGCCACCCAGGCATCCCTAAGAGGGTGGTTTTTAACTCCATCTGCACATGAGCATTTCTTGGGGAGCTTTTGACAAATATTAATGCAATGAAGAAACAATTCCATTTACATTACTGCCTAAAAGGAACTAAATACTTAGAAATAAATCTAACCATGCAGGCGAAGGACTTGCCTACTGAAAGCTACCAAAAAAAACAAAACAAAACAAAACAGAACAAAAACAAAAACACAAGAAATTAAGGAATATCTAAATAAATGGACAGACATCCCTTGTTCATGGATAGGAAGACATAGCATTGTTATGATGTCAATACTACCCAAAATGATCTACAGGTTCAACACAGTCTGATCAAAATTCCAGAAGCCTTTTTTTTTTTTTTTTGCATAAATGGAAATGCTGGTCTTCAAATTCATATGGAATTGATTGCAAGGGGTCCCAAATAGCCAAGACAATCTTGAAAAAGAAGACGGAGACCTCACACTGCCTAACTTTCAAACTTGCTATAAAGCTATAGTTATAAAAGCAATACTGCACTGGGATGACGGCAAGCATAGACCAATGCAACATAACTGCCCAGAAATAAACCCTCACCTTTATGGTGCTATAAACTGAACATTTGTGTCAAAATTCATATTTTGAAGCTCTAATCACCAACGTGATGGTACTTGGAGGTGAGGGTTTTGGGATATGATTAGGCCATGAAGGTGGGTCCTCTTGATGTTGTCAATGCTTTTATAAGAATGGACAGGAGTGAGATGCTGACTTTCTTTGTCATGTGAGGACATAGCAAAAAAGTATTCACCTACCAACCAGGAAGAGAGCCCTCACCAAGGACCCAACTACACTGGCACCCTGATCTTGGACTTCTGGCCTCCAAAGCTGTGAAAAACAAACATTTGTTGTTTCAACTAAACAGACTGTCTAGCCATACTATAGCTGCCATAACAGCCCAAACTAAGATTTTTGTTGATCTTTGGTTAGGGGACAAATCAATGGGAAAAGGGCAGTCTTTTCAACAAATGGTGCTGGGAAAACTGGATAATCACAGTACAATATGATCAAGTTGGGGCAGCCCGGTGGCTCAGCGGTTTAGTGCCTGCCTTCGGCCCAGGATGTGATCCTGGAGTTCTGGGATCGAGTCCATGTCAGAGAAGCATGGAGCCTGCTTCTCCCTCTGTCTGTGTCTCTGCCTCTCTTTCTCTCTCTCTCATGAATAAATAAATAATAAATAATCTTAAAAAAACACAATATGATCAAGTTG
The DNA here is from genome assembly GCF_048418805.1 of Vulpes vulpes. Taxonomy (NCBI): domain Eukaryota; kingdom Metazoa; phylum Chordata; class Mammalia; order Carnivora; family Canidae; genus Vulpes; species Vulpes vulpes. Next base: position 140,944,914 of record NC_132781.1, read on the forward strand.
GACTCTTACTCTAAACCATATATAAAAATAAACTCAAAATAAATTGAAGATTTAAGCTGAGTTGCTGAAACTATAAAGTCCTTTTTTTAAAGATTTTTATTTATTTATTCATGACAGATACAGAGAGAGAGAAAGCAAGACAGAGACACACAGGCAGAGGGAGAAGCAGGCTTCACGCAGGGAGCCCGCCCTGAAACCATAAAGTTCTATAAATCATCATGACGTTGGATTTGGTAATGGTTTCATAGATGTGACATGACAAGCACAGACAATACAAAACACAAAATACAAAATAGATAAATTGGACTTCATTGAAATTAAAAGCCTTTGTGCACCAAGTAAGACTATCAAGCAAGCAAAAAGATAACCTACTGCCTGGGAAAAAAATTGTAAACCATATACCCACAAATGAATGAATATCCAGAATAGATAAAGAATTCCTACAACTCCTGAAACAACATTGCAAACAATTCAATTAAAAAATAGGCAGAGTTTTTGAATAGACACTTCTCTGCAGAAGATAACCAGATGGCCAATAAACACATAAAAAGATGTTTAATACCATCAGTCATTAGGGAAATGCACATCAAAACCCCAATGAGGGGCATGTGGGTGGCTCAGTCAGTTAAGCATCTGCCTTCAACTCAGGTCATGATCCCCAGAGTCCTGGATTGAGCCCCAGGTCAGGCTCCCTGCTTAGCGGGGAATCTGCTTCTCCCTCTTCCTCTGCCCCTCCACCTACTTGTGCTCTCTCTCTCTCTCAAATAAATAAATAAAATCTTAAAAAAACACCCACAATGAGATGTCACTTCATACCTACTGGGATGGCTACAATTAAAAAAAAAAGGGGGATCCCTGGGTGGCGCAGTGGTTTGGCGCTTGCTTTTGGCCCAGGGTGCGATCCTGGAGACCTGGGATCGAATCCCACGTGGGGCTCCCAGTGCATAGAGCCTGCTTCTCCCTCTGCCTATGTCTCTGCCTCTCTCTCTCTCTCTTTGTGATTATCATAAATAAATTTTAAAAAAAAAACAGAAAATAACAACTGTTGGTGAGGATATGGAAACATTAGAATTTCCATGAATTGCTGCTAGGAATATAACAGTGGTGCTGCTGCTGTGGAAAACCACTTGATAGTTTCTCAAAGGGTAACATACATAACTACCATATGACCCAGGAATTGTGCCCCTAGGTATACATTCAAAAGAAGTGGAAACCCCAGTGTTTATAGCAGCAATGTCCAATAGCCAAACTATCGATAAAGCCCAGATGCCCATAAATAGATGAATGGATAAAGAAGATGTGGTACAGATATACAACAGAATACTACTCAGCCATCAAAAAAATGACATCTTGTCATTTGCAATGATGTGGATGGAACTAAAGGGTATTATGCTAAGTGAAATGAGCCAATCAGAGAAAGACAATTGTCATATGATCTCACTCATATGTGGAATTTAAGAAATAAAACAGATGAACATAGGGGAAGGGAGGGAAAAATAAAAAAGATGAAATCAGAGAGGGAGACAAACCATAAAAGACTCTTCTTTCAAAAACATTTTTTTTCTCAAAAAATATTTTTTCTCAAAATATAGTTTTTTTTGAGAGAGAAAGAGGAAGAGAGCATAAGCTGGGGAGGGTGGGGGGAGGAGGAGCAGAGGGAGAGGGAGAAGCAGACTTCTCCCCATTGAGCAGGGAGCCCAATGCAGGGTTCAATCCCCAGGACCCTGGGATCATGACCTGCAGTTGAGGAGATGCTTACCCAACTGAGCCACCCAGGTGCCCCAAGAGACTCTTAAACACCAGGAAACATACTGAGGGTTGCTGGAGGGGAATGTGGAGGGGGATGGAGTAACTGAGTGACCGGCATTAAGGAGGCCACGTGATATAATGAGCCCTGGGTGTTACTTAAGACTAGTGAATCACTAAACTCTACATCTGAAACTAATAATACACTATGTGTTAATTAATTGAATTTGAATAATAAAAAAAGATGTGGAAACAGCGACTGGGGCAGATACATATACACCCATGTTCACAGTGGCATCATTCACAACAGCCTAGAGGTAGAAATGACCCAAATGTCCCTCTGCAAATGAATGGATCAACAAAATACGGGATATACATACAATGGAATATTATTCAACCATAAAAAGGAATGAAAATTTGATACATTCTACATCATGGATAGACTTGGAAAACATTTTGCTAAGTGAAATTGGTTATAGAAAGAGGGGGGATCCCTGGGTGGCTCAGTAATTGAGTGCCTGCCTTCAGCCCAGGGTATGATCTGGGAGTCCCACATCAGGCTCCCTATAGGGTGCCTGCTTCTCCCTCTGCCCGTGTCTCTGCTTCTCTCTATGTCTCTCATGAATAAATAAATAAAATCTTTAAAAAAAATAGAAGGACAAAGATTGTCAGATTCCATTTATATGAGGACCCTAAAATACACAGATTCGTAGACAGACTAGAACAGGAGTTTCAAGGGGTTGGGGTGAGGGGCAGGAGGAGTGATCATTTAATGGGCATGGCTTTTCCCAAAGGTAATGAAAAGGTTTTTGGTATAGGTAGTGGTGATGTTTGTACAATAGCATTAATGTGTCTAATGCCACTGAATCGTATGCTTGTAAATGGTTAAAATGATCAATATTGGGATGCCTGGGTGGCTCAGCGGTTAGCGTCTGCCTTTAGCTCAGGGCATGATCCCAGGTTTCAGGGATCGAGTCTAGCATCGGGCTCCCCACAGGGAGTCTGCTTCTCCCTCTCTATGTCTCTGCCTCTCTCTCTCGGTCTCTCACGAATGAATAAATAAGTAAAATCTTTTTAAAATAATGATCAATATTATGTATATTTTGCAACAATAGACAAAGAATAAATAAAAAGTATTAATGCAAGGATCCCAACCCAGACCAATTAAGTCAAAATCCCTGAGGATGCATCCTGGGCTTCTGAGAGGGTTTTTAAGAGTTCCCTCGGGGATTCTGATGTCAAAGTTGAGAACCATGGGTCTTATAGAAGAGAGAAGATAAGATATCCTGGTGGACAGTCATTAATAATTGATTAATTGCTATCATTAAGCACTCAGGACAGTGCTAACCCCTTCGGGAGCATCATCTCTCTTAAATTACCAAGTTGACCTATGTGTATCACCTCCATTTTTCGGCTCTCCAATTCCTTCAATGGCTTGACCACTGTCACGAAGCCAGAAGAGACAAGAGCCAGAACTTGCACCCAGGACTCTCTGATACCAAAGCTGGGCCCTTAATTACTGTACCATAGAGGAGGACACCAGTATTTTGGGGATTTGGATGGGGAGATAGAGGATGCTGCCTTAAGGAGGCAGCATTTAGGGATTGTCAGGGCTCTTCTGCAGGGGATGGGGGTTAGGCAGGACAAAGCTGCCAGCCAGAAGGAACGGCTTGGCCAAGATGAGGAAGACAGGGAGGTATGCAGCCTCCTAGAGAAATGGCTCCCAGTGGAAGCTGGATTGGAATAGAAGCAGAGTGAACACTGAAGTTCAGGATGGACTCTAGGGATGTGAAATGCCAGACAGAAGGACACGGATATCATTCTGTGTCAACACAGAGCCACCAAAGTGGTCTGAGCAAAGGAAACAAACTCGCAACTGTCTTAGGGAGAATTAATTAGGCAGGAGCACGTAGAATAGAGGGGTCAGCATCTATTTGAGGGACATGTAGGGCACATCTGCTATGTAGCAGCTACTGTTCCCAGACCTGAGGATCTGATCTGAACCGGAGAGGCCACCACCGGTCAGCTGGGTGGACAGCGTGGACATAGGATGGAGGCTGGTAATCAAAGGAATGACAAGTAAAGACACAAAGGACATGTGAGTTTAAGAGGAGCTGAGGATCCCCCTTGGAGAACTTTTTCATGCAGAAGAGCTTCTATGGGGGCATGATCGCGGCAAACTTCAGACATGTCACCCTGAGCCACTGAATGCACTTCACTGTTAGGAAGTGCCAATTCACTTCTGGGATGCCACTTACCAACCACGGGCCTTGGACATGATACAGCAGCCCTCAGCGATCCTTGCTTTCCCGATCTGTATAACAGAAGGCTAATGACTGAACATTCCTCATAGGGCGGGTGAGAATCCAGTGGCTCTGCCTGTTTACTGCCCAGCACAGGCCTGCAAGTCTTCAGCAATGTGAACTGCAAGAGGGAGTAGTGGGAACATGGCCTTCCTGCAAAGAAGCGGGGAAGAGCAGGTTAACCACAATGTGGAAGCTTCGAGAAGTTTCCAAATAGACTTAGTGTTGGAAAAGACCACTGTCACTTGGTAGAGCATCAGATGAAACTGTTGCTACAAAGCGGCCAAGTTGTATCAAAAATGTCTTAGAGGGACACCTGGAGGGCTCAGTGGTTGAGCATCTGCCTTCAGCCCAGGGCGTGATCCTGGGGTCCTGGAATCAAGTCCCACATCGGGCTCCCTGCAGGGAGCCTGCTTATCCCTCTGCCTGTGTCTCTGCCTCTCTCTGTGTGTCTCTCATAGAATGAATAAACAAAATCTTAAAAAGACATGTCTTAGACATAGAACGTCGCTACTCTTGAAAACACGCAGGAGAAAGATCGACCATGGAAAAGACAGACTCCTCTGTCCCGTGTCCCATCCACTCTTGGGCGTAGTCTTTGAGACATCAGAGCCTCAGAGGCACTGCTTCAATGGCTGCACATCTCTGTATGAAGACCACCAGGCCTGGCTGCCAGTAAGCCATGGCCACTGGCAGGACCCAGAACAGACAGCCGCTGGTAAGGATGGACCAGAGGCCTCCCTGCTGGATGTCCTGCTCCCCAGCTCCCAGAACTTAAATCCACATTGTCAAGAGAGGGAGAAGAGGAGGGCAGGGAGGCCTTGCATTTGCCTGGATTCTTTATCCAAAAGGGATTAAGCGGGGAAACCTGCACTGGGCTTATCACCTCTGTTTTCTGCCCTTGGGTAGAATCCAGGCTGGAGAGCAAAGTTCAGCTGGGTCGTCAGGGAATCAAGGTCTCTGCGTACATCTGAGTTTGAGGCTGGGAAGGATACACCTGCTACCTTGGCCACTTGCTATGGAGAAGCTAGAGAGGACAGCCCGCCGTCTGTCTTGGTCCACAGACGTGTGTGAAACCCTCCCCGTGAACCTGGCACTGTAGCAATAAGAGAAAGAAGACAAAGACACTGGGTATTTTAAAAATTTTATTTATTTAAGAGAGAGGGAGAATGAGTGGGGGAGGCACAGAGGGAGAGAGAGCAGCAGGCTCCCCACTGAGCAGGGAGGCCAACGTGGGCTCAATCTCAGGCCCCCAGGATCATGACCTGAGCTGAAAGCAGACACTTAACCTACTGAGCCACCCAGGCACCGGGAGATACTGGTTTGAACCCAAATAGCCCCTCCCATCAGGAAGTGATGCGTTTACCTTTTATCATCAGACAGAGTGAAGCTTAGAGAAGTCTCTGAGAGATCACCTTGCCCTAGGGGAGCCTTCAACCATTTCCTGGAAGAGGTATCATCAGAACTGGGATTTGAAAGAGAGCAGCAACAACTGGAAGACATTGTTGGGTCTAGGTTTTCCCCTGAAACATGGAGAACTGAGGGTCTCCATGATTAGAAGACAGGACTTTGGATTTAATGCCAAGTCTTCTAGCTCAATCACGAGGGAAGGCCGCTCTATCGGGACCATACTCTATTGTGAGTATCAATAGAGAGTGGTGTTTGAGATCACAGCCTCCACCTCCAGAAAAACCTGGTTCAACGGTCCATTCAGCTGACAGCATCAAAATAGCTAGTTCTTGAGAGCTTTAAGAAACCCCCTGCATTGTTCATCCTCTTGGAAGATTCCATGAGTACACTAGAGGGAAGTGGGTGGTTCTCCAGGATTTGCATGGAAATGGATTCATTCATTTGGGGAATATAAATAATAGTGAAAGGGAATAGAAGGGAAGGGAGAAGAAATGGGTAGGAAATATCAGAAAGGGAGACAGAACATAAAGACTCCTAACTCTGGGAAACGAACTAGGGGTGGTGGAAGGGGGAGGGCGGGGGGTGGGGGTGAATGGGTGATGGACACTGAGGGGGGTACTTGACAGGATAAGCACTGGGTGTTATTCTGTATGTTGGCAAATTGAACACCAATAAAAAATAAATTTATTATTTAAAAAAAAAAAAAAAAAAAAAACCTGGTTCAAGTTCCAGCTCTGCTATGTGACTTTGGGCAAGTCACTTAACCTCTCTGAGCCCTTTCAGTTTATCAAAAAGAGGAGATAAAAATACCTACCTTAAAAATTCCTCTGAGGATAGATAAGAATCCTCTACAGGTAGAGCACACAGACCAGTGCCCAGTACCCAATGCCCTGGGTTGCATCCTAATGCTGTAAATGCCTCTGCTGTCTTTCATTATGTAGCCTCTTCCTCCTCCTGGAGCCCCACTCCTCTGGAGATGATGAAATGTTACGATTTCCCAGCTTACTCTCCAGAAGCCACCTGCTGCCAGCCTGCAACAGTCTTCAGCATGGATTTGGTTGGCCAAGTCTGGGGAAGGTGGCTTTGGGGCTTTGGGAGGGGAGAGAGTTGCTTTTCCCTTGGGGACTGGGAAGGATCTGTCCGCATTTCAGCATGAATCAGGGCTGATGATGGGAAAGCCAAAGGAGCTTCAAGGTCTCTTCTCTAACTGGGAAGATGCAAGGCATGGAGGAGGGAACAGCATGTACTGAGCACCCAGGCTTCACAACAAGCCCACGCGATCAGTGCTAGAGTCTTCCTCCGGTTGTATAGATGATCCCGAAGAACATGCACAGATTTCTGTGACTTGTCCAGCCAGTCAGTGGCAAAGCCGGGATTTAAAGCCAGGCCACCCGGCTTCCAGGGGCACCCGTGGGACCGGTCTGCTCTACTGGCACAGGGCATGGATTAAAGAACCTCACCTGGCTGGCTGTTGGTAAGGGATAGATTTGAAGTCGCTAGGAGTGAAGTCCAGAGAGCCACCCACTGCAGAACCCTTGAAAGTGTTGGGGCAAGAGAAATTAGGAGGAGCCCGGGCTGCACTGGTGCTGCAGGAGTTGGGGAGCAGTGATCAATCTTAGGGAAGTAGGTGTTCTCACCTTTGCGCTTACACTAATTTTATTTGTAGAATAACAGAATTAACTCTTGACTGGCTTAGCACTTGGGGGGCGTTGTTGAGGGGGGGAAGGGAGGTGTCAACCCATCAGAGAGCCTCAGCAGTCCCTCCAGGGACCTTGCTGTCACTTTCCACGGTCTCTCCTGTCAGAGTGAGGGGCTCAGAGCCCCTGACCCACTAAAGCTGGGGGTTGTAGGAGTGGGTGGACCCAGGGGACCAGCACTCAGATTGCCTCCCCCGAGAACTGTGCAAAGAGGGAGACAGCCCTCCCAGGGTGCAGGAGGCCCTCTCCGACCAGAGACCCTTCACGGGCCACCAGCACCACCTCCACCTCCCACCCTCGGGGCTGATCGCCAGGAAGGCTGGGGGCTGGGTTCAGAAACAGTTGTTTCCACCCCCCTTATTGCGGCCTGCGTGTCTTGACTAAGGGAACTAAAGGCTGAAAGGATGCGTTCTTAGAGTCAGGCTGCTTACCCACTGTCAGGGGCTGCTTTGAACCAAACCCTCACCCCCAGGTAGTATATGCAGCCAGCACACTCGCAGCTGGCAAAGGTCCAGCTCCCCAAGACAGCAGTCCTGCCCCTTGACAAAAGCCAAGGACCACTTCATAGGGACCTCAGCCTCCAGGCTCCACACTCAGGGCTGGGCTCCACCCAGCAGGCTGGCCAGGCATTACCCTTTTCCCAAATGTTAACAGGGGGAGCGAGCCCTTGCATGGGGTGGGGGGCGAGGGAAGGGAGATGCTGAACTGCCTCCAGCACCTCGAGATCTCTGCTGTTTGCATTTTGCCTCACCTCGCCTCCTGCAGCCAGAGAGTTAATCTCCACAGCCAAGATTAGTTTATTCGATTAACTCCGCTCCCTATAGACTATCCTGGGAGCTCTCCGTGCATCCAGAACAAACCTTACCAACCTTTTACCAGCCAGAAGAAGATTCAATAGAATAATCTTTCTCTCTCTTCCTTTCATATGATTGGAAAATAAATTGAAAATGAATTTCAGTCATTGCTTGTGTTTTAAATATGAGATAAAGGGCGGCCCCTGTGCCAGCTAGTTCAACAGATGGAGGGAGGGGGAGGTGGGAGGTGGGCTTCCATTATGAGCAACACAAACACGCTCTGTTGGAGAAGCAGGAGGCTCTCCAGTAAATGCGTCTGGTTACCGACAATATTTGTATAATTAGGCTATTACATGTCCACGTCTTTAACTGATCGTTATTATTTTGTTTGTTTCTGGAGAACTACAGCATAGCCATCAAAACTCGAGGTTCTGAAATAAAAATATTCCCTAAGGCGGCCTCCTGTTTCAAAACATTTCTTAAACCAAACGTAGCCCCATGTTGAACCACCTGGGGAGTTTTTAAAAACTCTGATGTTTGGGTCCGACCTCCAGGAATTCTGATTTAGTGGGTCAGGAGTGTGGCCTGGGCATGAAGACAAATTTTAAAGCTTGGATGATGATGAGGAAGAGGAGGATCATTTCAGTTAAAATTTTTTTTAATTGATAAAGATTTTTTTCTAAGATAATTCCAGTGAGTAGCCAAGTTTGACAACTTTGGTCACCAACTATTCCCTGCTAATAGCAGCGTCAGGAAAATTCAAAGGTGTCACAACCTTATTAACTACCCACCCCCGTTAAGCAGGGCCCTCTCACACTCTTACACATATTGTTAGAAACTTAAAGTCAACTTAGAATCAACATGCTGGTCCCTCTGGCCTTCTTTCTTCCAGTGGGGTAGGTGTCTGCAGAGCAGTAGGTGTCCTGGTGGGAGTGCCCTGGGCTGACCAATGGCCCCGAGGGCTTGGAAGGCAACATTCATAGATGTATTTATACAGGCCCTTGTGTTCAGTATTTGTCATCACTGTCACCAAAACTGATTTCCTGGGTCATAAAAATGACTATAAAGCTTGACCCTGAAGATTCGATTTGCCTATTTGCTTATTCAGGTCCAAAACGTGATGTCAAACACTGCTCTTTTAGTGGTGGCTTTCACATTGACTTTGCTCTGGTTGATAACAATAATGATGCGAGAAGCAGCCACATCTTGATGTTGGCTCAGATAGGAGGGCGGTGAGATGCCCGGAGCAGGGTGTTGACAAGGGAGAGGAGCTCTGGGAGAAGGTGCACAGACGCAGAGGCTCCCTTTTGTGGCAGGGCCCTTTCGGCAACCTGAGTAATAATGACAGTAGGGTCCCTGGTACGAGTATTTTCTGCTGCCCAAATAAGAGAGTTCTGGTTGTCACACACAGGCCTCCACATACTTATTTTAAAATGCACAGAGATCTAATTAAAGTGGGCGGCAACACTTCTCTTAATTATTCATGACACCTCAGTAGCGGAGACTCTTTCTAAAGTTATAATAACTGTCAAATAATGATGCCCTGCCCCCGCTCACTTCCTCATAAAACCAGGCATATGCTAGCTTACCTCCTAATTATATTAGCCCAACATTACCATAGGTTGCAGGAAGTGTGGAGGTCAAATTCAGATATTCTCAAAGAAGAGTCCTATTTTCAAATTAGATTATTAAGACACTTGGACAAGAAGACATGCCTGGATAAATGTCAGATCAATAGCTGGGCGCTGGAGCAGATTTTGAAAGATGGAGTGCACTCGCTTTCATTAAATTATATGATTGTGTACAATAGGCTACCGTTTGGCCATGAACCTTTAGCTAGGTCGTATCAGAGCCCAAATTAGGACGGTGGATTCCTTTAAAAAAAAAAAGCTAATAACAAATAAAATTTAAAGCACAATTAGGAAAAAAAGAAAAGAATCTGAATGTGGGACTTCTGTCCCATCCCCCAAAAAGCAAAAATTATTCCCTGAGTGTTCTCAATTCAATTATTGACCAAAATCACGATGGATGGATTTCAAGTGGTTTGAAGTTATTCTTCTAGAGGTCCTTGAAGATATTTATCTCAAAGCGCTTTTTAAATATATGTATTTGCAGGTTCTGCATGGTTGAGGACATGAGAAGGTGCTCTGTCCTTGATTTACACTCTAGCCACTCAGAATTCTGAGCACTTCCGTCCTTCTCCTTGGAATGTTTTAGGGGAAGCCAAAGTCACTCACTGGGAATCTAGGATAGCTCACCTGTGGGATGTGGGACTCCTTTTGTTGGGATGGTTTTCTTTTTTTGTTGTTTTGTTGGGATGGTTTCCAATAATCCTTCCTTTCCTACACATTTCTTTTTTTTTTTTTTTAAGATTTTATTTATTTATTCATGAGAGACACAGAGGAGAGAGAGAGGCAGAGACACTGGCAGAGGGAGAAGCAGGCTCCACGCAGGGAGCCTGGCGGGACCTGATCCCGGGACCCCAGGATCACGCCCTGGGCCAGAGGCAGGCGCCAAACCGCTGAGCCACCCAGGGATCCCCTCCTACACATTTCTACGATCCTAAAGAGGAACCCCGTCCCAAATCGATAGCAAGGTACAACCAAAGACTCACAACACTTTAAAAGCATGACAGGTTTTTCTTTACCTGTTGGGTCCTACAGTTCAATCTTGAAAAGAGGACACAAAACTGCACGTTGTAAATGGAATATCCTGATTCGAACTTTCCCTGCCATTCTCACCCAGGGCGGGGCCCAATGCTGATCTTACACCCGGAGGATCTGAATTCTGCCTCTACGATCTCTCCCGATGGGTGATGCTCCGATTAGAAGGTTACTCTGCACATAGTAGGCTCTCCCCAGTCATTCCTGGGCTGGAGAATTTGGCCAGGAGTTTCCCATCCACTGCACTCAGAGCAGAAAACCTCATCAGGTGCGGGCTAACAGTCCTTGAGCAAAACAGCCCGGGGTCCCCCAGATCCTGCCTTCAGAAGGGGCTCCCGGGCACGCTGCCTATGAATCTGGTGAACACCCAAGGTCTGCTGGCCCCACCCCCCCCACCTCCTTTCTTCTGACCAAGTACAGACTATCAATAGCATTTTAGGCTTAGAAAGTTCAAGGGTCAATCTTCAAGGCACTTAGGGCCAAAGCAAGTCCCCAGAGCCCTGAAGCCAAACTCAGGCCGTCAATAGCCAGGCTGGTGTCCTTGGGGTGCTTGACAGTGGCGGCATCTCCCAGCAAATAAAGGCGTCCCTGTGCGAAAGCGCCTGTGCTCCTCATGCTAATTAAACAAACCAATTATGGTAATTAACTGGCACAAATGTTTAAATGGCTGTGAATCAGAGTGAAGGGGGTTACCACTTAGCTTCCATACAATTATCCTGGTAAAAAGGGATTTCTAAACAAGATCTAACTCACAGTCTTCTGATCACTTTCAAAATGTCACAATATTGAAGTTCTTGCAGCGGACCTGCCATCCGGCCTCAACCTTGGGCTCTTAAAAGCGAGGCATATTAGAAAGAGAGAAACAAACAAACAGGAGAGAAAGAAAACACAGGCCAAATGTTTGAAAGCCCGCTCTGCCGACAGGATGCTGTGGGATGTTACTTTTCACATCACTTAGCCAGTGGAATTAGAGAAATTCCGTTCCAGTGAAGGTCACCTTGACTTAGGAAAGGAAACAGTGCCTGAATGATATGCTAATTAGGACACATCTCTTTGAAAACTGTCGAGAGGGCTGAATATGTATTTTTTTTTTTTTAAAGCAGGCCTGTGATGAAAATAGTTTACACCAAGTTTCCAGTTTTTGTTTTCTTCCTAAAGAGAGCTGGTCAAGTTGATCCCTTGTTGTTGAAATTCAATCCAAGGGCATTAAAGTGTAAACCAGTTGGAAAAACAAAGAGCTTTAGGGAAATTAGTTGCTGCAACAACAACAAACAAGCACTCGGTAATCTTCTTAGAGAAATTAATGAAGGGAAAACCCCCCTCAACCAGGGAGGAGAATGATCCCTAGCTCTCAAAGCACAGGCCTGGGAGGTTTGGGGAGAAGGTGTAAATGAAGAAAGCGGGATTAAATCGGACTTCAGTGAGAGCACAAAGAAATTTGGGGGATCTAAGAGCCCAGCGAACCCATTTTCAGATGGAAGAGTGTTTTGGAGGGCCAATGGGTCCTAATCCTTTATGCAAATCTCCTTAGATTGAAGTTTGCTTAAGTGTTTTATTTCTTTGCATACAATTAACATGTGAAGCTCTGAAATGCTAAACTACTTCAAAGAAGCTCCCTGTCTCGAAGCATCTCAATGCAGGCTTCATTTAACAATCTTCCAAAGTTTTCTCATACTTTAAGATGAAACCTCACTTTTCAGAGTCTTGAGGGCCTTGCAAACACTCAAAAAAACAAAAACAAAAAACAAAAAGCACCCCCCACCTCCCCACCACCGAAAACTAACCAACAGAACACCCGTCTTCTTCATTACCAGCTGGAACTTTATCTTCTTTTGTTGATTTGAAGGTCGATAAGCAAATTCCCTATGTTTTCAACTAATCTGCACAGGTATCCTACCCTTCTGTTTTTAAAAATAACATGCAAGTCCTGTGACATGCAAGTCCTGAACCATAAGCAGTGTTTGGGTCGTTGTTGGGTTGTTCTTTTTTTTTTTTTAATCTTTTTATTTGGAAATGATTTCAAATTCACAGAAAAGTTACAAAACTAAAAACAGTATAAAGAAAACCCCTTCCTTTGGCCTATGTCCTCCTACTTTTAATATTTCATCTCATTGCTTCAACATTTGTGCCTGTCTCTCTCTCACACACACACACATTCACACACCCCAAATCCATCTCTTTACTCTCTGTAGCTCAACTTAGGTACCCACGGATACTTTCCTGGAGACTTCCTACCAACGGCGATGTTGTCTCACATAGCCACAATATAGTTTTCAACTTCAGTAAGATGAACCTGGCCACAATAACTTTTATCTCCTTTATCATCTGTGTTTCAGGGGATTCAGCGATGTTTCTGGAAGAAATTTCCCCCTGCAAGACAAGACCCAGGGTAGGGTTGGGTATTACATTGGGTTATCATAGCCTTTTCAGTTTGAACAATGTTTTTTGTTTGTTTTGGTTTTTTGTTTTTAAGATTTTATTTATTTATTCATGAGAGACACAGAGAGAGAGAGAGAGGCAGAGACACAGGGAGAGGGAGAAGCAGCCTGACGTGGGACTCGATCCTAGGACTCCAGGATCACACCCTGGGCCAAAGGCAGTGCTAAACCGCTGAGCCACGGGGGGCTGCCCTGAACAAAGTTTTTAAAAGGTATATCAATTTTAAGCATTTGGTTGTGTTTAGAAAAAAGAAAGAAAGAAAAAGAAGAAAGAAAGAAAGAAAGAAAGAAAGAAAGAAAGAAAGAAAGAAAGAAAGAAAGAAAGAAAGAAAGAAAAAGAAAGAAAGAAAAAAGAAAAAGTTTGTATTTGGTAAATCACTGTCTTGTTTAACGTAGATACCCCAAATTTAAGCTTTTGCCAATTTTTTTTAATTGATCTGTGTGGAATCCAAGAATCGGGGAATAAAAATAACAACGATGAAAGTGTACCTTTATTGTCACCTACTATGTGCCAGGCCCTCTGCTAAGTGATTTAAGTAGATTCTCTGTGAGAGCACCTGTCCCTTCAAGGCCTCCTTCTCTCTCCCAGCACAGAATAAAGGGGCTTCCAGAAATGTTCCAGGTCCCTTTTTTTATTCCTCCTAAAAACCCCAGTGTTTGAACCCCCGGGCCTGTGATTTGGGTCTGGGCTTGAGAAGGGCATAAAGGAGCCCAGTACTCCTGGTCTCTATCTCCCAACTAGCAGATAAGCTGAACAAAGTCTACTTGGAGAAGTGTTAGGAAGAAAAACAAAGCAGGCTGAGTGTGGGGGGAGAGAAAGTGATGTGGATGTGGGAGTGATGTGGCTATTTCTCTTAGGGAGGCCAGGGAAGACCTCTCTGCTGGGGTATTGGGAAGAACCCCAAAGGCAGGAAATGATGGCCTAAAGTCCATGGATATCTGGGGGAAGAACAGCCCAGGTGGAGTGACGAGTATGTGCAAAGGACCTGCAGCGGGAATGCCTGCAGTGCATGGGACACACCAGGGGCCCACTGTGGCCGTAGCCCAGATATGACGAGGGTATGGAGAAAGTAGGGTCTTACAGGTCCTGGTGAGGACTCTGGATTTTACTTTGAGTGAAATGAGAGGCCATGTCAGGGTTCTGAGCTGAAGAATCTTTTCAAAGATTGTGATGTAGAAGCAGGTAAAAACCAAGAAGCTGTTAGAAGGATATGACAACTATCTGGGCAATGATGAGGGCTTGGACCCTTCAGGACAGCCGTGCTTTGAAGGTAGAACTGCCACGGTTTGCTATGAAGGGGATGTGGGATGTGGGAGAGAAAAGAGCCAAAGACAGGCCCGTGGTGTTGGCCCTGAGCAACTGGAAAGATGGACTTGTCACTTATGGAGACAAGGTACGTGCCAGGGCTGGTTTTGGTGAGACGATGAGCCAAGGGTAGACGAGGGAAGTTCATCTTGGAGCACTATGAAACCCCCGTTTGATGTCCAAGTGATGACAGAGGTGACTCTCCTCCCCGACTCTGATATTTGAGTCTTTTAAAGACAAATGTTCTGTGTGCCACCCCTACCATCCTTACGCCCCTGACGGCACATTTCTGACAAGGTATTTTCTTGTCCTCGTGCTACACGGTTAAGGTCACGGAGGAATCAAGTCAATGAGATGTAATTTGTGACTTTTCAGGGTTGGAGTTCACACGTGAGTCCTTGACCTTTGACGACACGTAGAAGAGATCCGGTTGCATGGAATTTTCTCCACAGAGGATGTGCTAGAAGATTTATTTCACTTGTAAGTTTAGCAAGAGCAGTTAAAGGGTAAGCCTGCCCTGTGATGCTCCCTTGTCATAGAGGATGGGAGTGACAATGCTTCCTCAGCGGGAGGGCAGGTGAGCCTGTTGTCCACTGGTCCTGATTTCCGAAGTGCCCTGCATTGGAGTACGTGTGTGAGCACCCCAGGACTCCGGTGTGGGCTGTGCAGAAATCACAAAGGCCTGGAAGATACTCCTGGGCTTTGCTGGAAGTGACCCTCCCCTTGATGTCCCTGCTTTGTCCCCTGGTGCATTTTCAGCCTTTCCTGTTGCCCCTCCCCCCTTTCCAGCTCCCTCCACCTGTCCTGATGCCAGGAACCATGGCCACAGTGTGCTTCCAGCCCCCTGTGCTCACAAAGCTTCTGGGCAAGAGGTAATTTCCAGTTCTCCCCGGCTCACCCTGTTCTTCCCCGCATGCCACGAGGTGGTTGAGAGGGACAGGCTCTGGACTCAGACGACACGGGTTGGGGTCCTAGCTCTCCGCTTCTTAGCTATGTGACGTAGGCAAAATGGTGAACTTCTCTGAGACTCAATTTTCCCATCAGTAAAATGGGACTGATGATCAGACCTGTCCAGAGAGTCCGAGCAAAGTGGCACCATCTACAAGGCCACTGCATGCCCAGATGGTGCATTCGTGGAAAACGGGAAAGACACCCCTTCCTCCCGGGGATGCTACCCCAGACGGGAGCAATGGCTTGGTGCACATCGCGTGGAGGTTTCGTCCCTACTTGGTCCCTCCTGGGCATCTTGACAGGGTATTGCCCACCCAAGCTGTTCACACCGGTCCTAGAGCGACACCTACAACTTTGAGAACATAGGACCAGCTTGATGAACATTTGCCAGATTACTAAGTGGTGTTCTCAAGGCAGCCCTGGCTTACGGGCTCCCACGATCGTGGCGACCACGTGGGCAGGGGTGCCACCTTAACCCAGCTTCCAACGGCCCAGAACGTTGCTTCTCTGAATTCAAGCAAGAAAAGAGAGCGGCCCTGCCTGCTGGCCTGGCCACCTGCACCGCGCACCTTCCCCTGAGTGCCACCCACGTAGGGGTGATGGGGGTGGGTGGGCTTCCCCACTTAAACCTCCTGGTACCTGGTGGCAGCTGGTGGCATTTCTGAACTTGCAAAGAAGGGAAACGGATTTTCCCAGTTCCAGAAAATGGCTCGAGGCCTCCTAAATGCCCCCTTCAGCCGGGCAGCTGGAGCAGGCTGGGGAGAAAGCAGCGCTGCGTGGGTTTCCCGAGGACCATATGGGCAACACGGCTCGTTCTGTGGCTACACCCGCCCTGCTTGTCATCCCCAATCATACTAGCTGTAATCCGTGTTTTAATTTACTCTGCTGGTGCAACACCCGCGCTGCCAGGGCGGTCCTCGGGGCCTCCTCATTCCTGCTGCTGATGACAAGGCGTATGCAAAAGGCACAATTATTCACCCACCAAGGTGACAGGGAAGGCCTCTGCCTGGGAATAGGTTTCCGGCTTCCAGCATTTTCGTGTCAGCCGCTGAAGCACTTTGCAGTTTGCAAACAATTCTACGGAGACCTTCTTCTTCTTTTTCTTCCTCTTCTTCTTCTTCTTCTTCTTTTTTTTTTTTTTTTTCAAAAAAGCATTTTGATCATAGCAAGTGATGAGACTCCACGGGCTGGCCGCTGGCTGGCCATTGATTCTGAAGGCCCGTCTTAAGAAGGGTGGCCACGCGCACTCCTCCTATTCAGCTGGATTATTGGATTTTTTTTTTTTAATCAAATAAGATTTCTCCTCTCCCTTCTCCTTCTCCTCCCACACCCCAACCCCCCCCCCCCCCCCCCCGCCTGTTTGGCCTCAAACAAAGGGAAATATGTCAAACCCGGCCTATTAATTCATACAGATTTAGCATTGTTTATGTTCTCATGTGGACCACATTCCAAAGCACCAAAATAAAACAGCTCGAGTGTAGCTTTCAGCTCCCGAGCCCGTGATGTATCTCATTTGCTACGGTCCAGGCCGTGGTAACAATGCCTTTCATTTTCTTACGGCCTAAAATGATTTTCTTTCTGTGAGGGCCATTTTGAGAGAGAAGGAGCCAGAGACAGGAGAGAGAGAGAGAGAGAGAGAGGGAGAGAGAGAGAGAGAGAGAGAGAGGAGGGAGGGTGGGGGAGGAGAGAAGAAAAGAAAACCACTTCTCTTTTCCTTTTCAGGGGATCATTTGCAAGTTAAAGCTAACCTGGGGAGTGCAGGAACAATGGTGCTGCCCATAAAATGGTCCCGGCCGGGGGCCGCATGCGAATGAGGGTGATGTCGAGCTATTTATCTCTTTGTCCTTCCATAATATCTACTTAATGCAGTTCAATAGCAGCGGATTGTTAGCGGCATTAAGGATTCTATTAAGTTCTTCCCAAAGCCCTGCTATTCTCCTCCAGCTGTTGAGAGAGCCTGAAGCTTTCTGCTGAGCCTGGCGTAGAACCTTCCAGAAAGCACCTCTGGAAAATGGGTCTTTTCCAGCCTCAGAACCGCCCCCCCCCAGAGCCCCCCCCCCCCACGATTTCAGGCCTGTGACCGCAGAGCAACATCTCCCCACTGCCAAGCCTGGCTGTCTCCAAACTTTGCCAGCTCCCGAAGCTTTGAATTTGGACCCCCCACCCCCACCGCCCTGCCCGCAACAATCTATCCCATGTATAAGATGCTTGCCCCTCGCACCTTAGATAGGATTTCTTCAACTCCAAAGATCTTTTCTGAAAACATTTTAAAAATTTTTTCAGCATTTCAATATGCTTTCGTGAAAATAATGGTCTACTTTGTTCTTCTGGTTGATTCTTCGTTGTTTAGATACCATCGGACAAGGGTTAAATTTCAGAGGCAGCAACATCATCCTCCCTCTTTAGATATTTAAGTAGACTTTTGGTACATTCGGTTGAAGTTTTCTCTTTTTATAATCGGAAGCCGACACTATAACTTTGGCTTCCCAATAGGAAACAATCCCCCGGCTTGGGAAAAGTGGACCAATGAATAAAACGGCTTCTACTTGCAAAAAATGTTCCCTGATACTGATTCAGTATTAGTTTCAGCTTCAGTTGAGTCAGCTGGTAAACCCCAGGGCCAACCTGTAAATCTTTACTTGGTGCTCCCAGCTCACCTTTTAGGATTTGGCTAGACCAAATGGAGTCAGGTGGCTGGGTTCACCTCTTCAGGGCTGGACAGTGTACCTGGCACAAAAGGGTGCCCCCCTCCCCCCATTTCCCACACAATGAGTTTACTCATTAATGAGTTCCCGAGACAGCATCCAGGGAGGGACCCAGGCCTGTAGTCCTTCCTTGAATGCTAATTCCCTCTTGGGGCCACCCTGTCCCCGCAGACACACTCCAAGGCTGGAGAGGGGGTGGGGTGGGGTGTCCCCTTCTTGCCTGTTGGACCAGGAAGCATCTCAGGGCAGAGGCAGAGCAGCCCTGGACGGACGCTATGGCATCCGGGAACTGGCTGCTCCATCTAGAACAGCACAGAGAGGGAGGCCGGGTTGGCGGGGGGGAAGGGCCAGCCAGAGGGGAAGGGGCCACACCAGGATTTCACACAGTTGGCTTGAAGAGGCAAGCACTAAGCTGCCTTTTCAACCACGGTAAACCCCGTCCATCTGGCCACCCTAAAACTCTGTTAGCTTGTTCCCCTCGCCCAGGGCTGATTGGGCTTCCTGAAGCAGAAGTAACGACATGAATGGTGTAAACCCCGGCCACTTGAGGGTATTACATTTCATTTCATGCTTGACTTAATCAAAACTGGGGAAATGAAATGTACACCTTTTTGATGTTCTTTACCCTGCTGCTTAAAGAGAAGAATCTTAACCCATTTGATCTTCACATGCACCCAGTAAATGACCAAATATGCCAAGCTGTCAAAAGCAGAAGGCGGCCAGTTGCCAGGCGGTGTTGGGTCACTGGGAAAGCACTTAATGCAGGCGAACTTAAGTCTGGAGCCTAGAGACTTGGTTGCAAATGCAGCATTTCCACCCCCTACCCCCCACCCCCGGCCAGGCCACAGTTACAAACTTTTGCAAGGGAAAGGTGGGAAAAGAAACATGTCACCGGATTTGGAGGGAGGGAACGTGGGTTGACACTTGCTCCTACTGGTCCCTCAAAATTTCTCTAGGGTATCACCTCCTCCTTGAACCTTTGCCCAGCCCCCACCCCCAGAACTGGTGGAGGGGGCATGCTGTGGGGTCATCCCGTGTGTCCTTGCAACAAATTACTTCAACTCTCTAGCGGACCCAGTTAACCCATTGGTGAAACAGGGATGATGGTAGCTCAGACCCCTTTGGTACCTGGGAGGAATAAATTATATAATGTATATAAAGTACTTAGCACCATGCCTGGCACAGAAGTTCTAAATAAATGCAAGCTATTACTATTATTATTATTATTATTTATTATATTTATTACTAACTGCTGTGAACTAAATGATGCCCTTCCCAAATTCATATGTTGAAGCTCAACCCCCAGTGTGATTGTATTTGGAGATAAAGCTTTCAGGAGATAATTAAGGTTAAATGAGGTCTTAAGGGTGAAGTACAAATCCGATGAAACTGGGACCTTGATGTGGGCCACTCGCCCACACTGAGAAAAAGCCATGTGAGGACCTGGCAAGATGGTGGCCATCTACAAGCCAGGAAGAGGCCCTCATCAGGCTCTCTATTGGCTGACACTTTGATCCTAAACTTCTCAGCCTCCAGAACCATAAGAAAACACATTTGTGCTGTTTAAGCCCCCCACCCATGGTGTTTTCCTATGGCAGCCCAAGCTGACTAATGCTCCAGCCCTTCAGAGTTCTCTATTCTTGTAATTTATATGTCCACCTGCTCAATGGGACTCTGCAGTTCTTTAGAGGTAGACCCCATGACTCATCTGGTTTTATATCCTGAGGGCTTAGCACACTGCCTGGTATAACAGTGGGTGCTCAATAAGTATCTGTTAAATATGTAATTGGGTGAACACAGTTTTGTGTGTCAAGAGAGCCCTGGGCCTTTTCTTGTCCTCGTTTGACCACTTCTATGCTCTGTGCCCTTGGACAAGTCACTCACCCTCTCTGTCCTTCAGCCTCCCCAAACAACTGCATCTTCCATTGGTCTGGGTGATTCCTAGGGTCTCAGAGACAGTGAGATTTGGCCTTTAATCGAAGACTGAGGTGGAGAGAGCAAGGTGAAGGGACAAGTAGCAGCTAGGACAAGGCCACTATCTTTCCCAACCCAGGCAGCAGGAAAAGGCTCCAAATGACATTGAGCTAGCAGAGAGGTACCAAGATGGGTTCATTAGACAGCTTGAGTTGGGGTTTAGGGGAGTGCAGGATTCACAGGGGACACATCAGTGGTGTTGCCGCTCTGGTTCCTATCTGCCAAGTGGGGCTAGGGAAGGGGTGCTGGGC
Source organism: Vulpes vulpes (assembly GCF_048418805.1). NCBI lineage: Eukaryota > Metazoa > Chordata > Mammalia > Carnivora > Canidae > Vulpes > Vulpes vulpes. Next base: position 140,965,152 of record NC_132781.1, read on the forward strand.
TGCCTTCCAGAGCTCAGGGATATGGTAAGAGCAAGAACCTGCTAGGCTTGGCATCCCAAACTCAGAGCTGGCTGAAAAATATCTGATTGCCCATCTGGTTGGGTCATTGTCAACAGCCTTACCTATGGAAACACGAGTAGGAGGTGCCTGTTGCTCATGCTCCAGCCCTAAGCTCTCCCTGTGTATCTGGCTCAGGAAGGGGGTGCTCCAACTTGGACATTTCTACCAGACCTCCTGGGGAGCCAGGACCTGGTGCTTCTTGGATATGCTTCGACCTAGCTGCCTGGCCAACTCACTCATGACCTTGACCCAGTCATATCATAGACTCTCTGAGCCTCACTGTGCACCTCTGGAGGGATCATAGTAAACACCTGTTGCTGCTAGGACAAGTGTTTGCTTTGCGTGTGAGCACAGCTGCTCCGAAAGACCACAGCCTTTGAGCCCTGAGCTTTCCTAAACCCCCCCAGACCACAGGCAATATGTTTGCCTGATAGAACAGAAAACAGAAACAACCTCAGTACATCATCATACATCCAAGCAATGGGCCGCTTTGCCATCAGCAAATGTCACTGTCTGTAAAGCAAAGGTCGGTTATAACAGTGTTTTCAGGCGATACGAGGAGCACCATGGTGTCTTTGTAAAATGGGTGTGTGTGTACAGTGTGAGTTCACATCCCTAACACACCCATGGAGGGGGGGGGCATAGGCTCCGGGAAGTACACTGAGTTCTGATCTGGACTCAGTAGCTTCACGATGGGACAAGTTACTTAAATTCACTCTTGGCCTCAATTTCTGTTTCTGTAAAATGAGGATGATGTTGACACCCACTAGCCTCAACTAGTTGTCCTAAAAACTGAGTCAATACAGTGTAAGTTTTTTATCACAGGCTCTTAATACACATCCAGCAAAATGTGAGCCATCATGAGTTCCATAGAAGCATAAAAAAAAAAAAAAAAGCCTGACAGGATTTGTACCTAGATGATAATCATGGTCACCAATCATTTTTGCCTTACCTAAGTGCAAGACAAACAAAAAAGTAAAGACTTTTTTTTTTTAAAAAGGAAAAAAAAAAAAAAGACAAGAACCTGCTTATACAGGTTCAGCATGGAAAGATGTCCAAAATCTCTTGGATAAGTGAAAAAGTGAGCTCTGTAACCGTCTGCGTGGAGGTCACGTTGCCAGTGAAACGCTGGTATGCAAAATGAGAAAATTCTGCAAGTCAATAGGTCACACTTTTCACAGTGCCCATCTCAGGAGCAGGAGGGGGGAGGGGACTGGGAAGCCTTGGGGCTCCCCGGGGCACAAAAATCTGCACTTGCAAGTCCCTGAGAGTCAGCATCTCCTTCAATCTGCGCCCCTCGCCCCATTCCCATGGCCACTCAGGATTCTGGGTGAGGGTCTGTGAAGCTTTCATTTACGAGGCTTTACGTTTTTTATTATCCTACTTATTTTCATTCTTGTTCTTCATTTCTGTTTGAGATATTATTCTTCATAATAGTAAATAGTTGCTTATTGAAACAATATAATGGTTTTGGCAACAATTCTCTATTTCTGTTAGTTTTCTTATATTTCATATTTATTTCATGTCTGTCTCCTCCTTTGAGTATCAGTAGAAATGTAATGCAATAATAATAGTAGTTGCCACTATTATTTATCCATTTGGATCCTCCTTGTGGATTTGCCTGCCCCCGAACCTGTGTACCACCCGTGCAATATTTGCTCCGTGAAAGAACACTTTCGACAAGCCCTTTATGAGCTCTTGCTGTGTGCTGGGCCTTGTGCTGGCCCAGCGATTAGCTCAGCTAATCCTTCTACAGGCCTTCCATGTAGGGTCTGTTGATATCCCCATTTTAAGGTGAGGGAACACGGGGTTCAGAGACCTCAGGAGGCTTGCTCAGGGTTGCACAGTAAGAGGTAGAGGTAAGAGGTGGGATTTGTTCCTTTGGAGTCAGGCTCTGGAGCTTATACTCTCAAAAGATACCCCACACGGCTCTGCTCAGCCCACATTTGTCCGCATAATTGCATCTTCAGCTCTCTTGCTAGGGGATGCCCCTGGCGGCCCCCCACCACCCTAGTTTTTTTTTTTTTTTTTTTTGGTGGCGCTGTGTGCAACAGGTCTGATGTGATGTGCCAAAGAACCCAAACATCCCACCAAGAAAATCCCAGTCTCTGGCTCATCCCTGGGTTGCACCAAAGGGGTTTTTTCTTTCCTCCCTTTTGTTAAGAGGCCTCATTTCTGACTTGATGAAAACATTTGTAATAGATAATCAAATGCTGATATGTTGCAAGGGACAATGCCTTATTTGTTAAATATAAATGAACATGAACACGGGTCCTCCATGCTAGAAAGGCAAAGGGTTCGGACGCCTTTTCAGAGGGGCAGGCTGAGCCCCAGGAAAGAAAGCCAGGAGCCCCTAAAGGGTCCGGTCTAGGACGGTGATCGTCCGACAGTTCTTGTGTGACAAGATACATAGTTTCTTTTCAGCAACAGGCAGATTATTGGTTACTATAGTTTCCCTAATGCTCAAATACAGCTCAGGCCTAAGCTGAACAGAATAGGTTAAAAGGTGCCGAAGTTTGGCCGGGGAAGCCACATGTTGAGAATCAGACACCAAACAAAGCAAAAAGCACATCTCCCTGGTCTTTGATGTCTTTTCTGAGGGATGTAGAGTGAGAAAAATACAACCGGTGCTCAGGCCCGGGGCTTGATGGGCCCCTGTGACAATGGCCGGCGGAGTGGGAGCCGAGGACAATGCCCAGACAATGTCCCCAATCCCCGGCGTCCCTGGGCGCGCCGGGCGCTCCAAACTCCCCGCTGGAAAGAGCATTTTAGCCTCCAGTTTCTTAGAAAGTTCCTGCTGGCCTCCCCAGCCCAGCTAAACCGCCTGCCTTCCCGACCAGGCCTTTTTGCAAGTACCCTTCCGATGGAGAGAGAGAGAGAGAGGGAGAGAGAGAGGGAGAGGACTCTCTTACAAAAAGGCCACTGTCCCCCAGGCGCCTAAACACGGCCACAAGTCAGCACCATTTCTCTGCTCGTTTGGAATTTTCCTAGATCTGCATAAACGTCTTTCCTCAACTTCAGAAAAGAGAGGCTTTCTCAAATAATTCATCGTTGCTCTAAAATATTGCCTTGCGTGTCCCTCGGAGGTGACAGTGTGACGTTTTTTCATAAACGGGATTAAATTAACCACTATTTATGCCGGCGATGTGGGCTTCTCCTCTTCTGCAGGGATCTGTTTATTTCATTTTGCTTTTTATTTAAATTTAGGGAGCAGATAAACGCGCTTTCACATCTAGAGGTCTCCATCCATCTCCAGCCGGCTGCATCTGGGAAAATAAGTGTGGGGGAGATTATGAGAGAGAGAGAGAGAGAGAGAGGGAGAGAGAGAGAGAGAGGGGCAAGCTGACACATGGAGTTCTGAATGTTTTTTGGTGGTTGTTGCAGTATTGTGTTCCTGGTTGTCATTAGTTCTTTATAATGTTTCATGAAAAATATCTAATTGTAACAACTGTATTCCTCCAGTGAACATATTCCTTGAATTGAAGCACTCACAATGGCCATAGGATAACTGTCCTTGAATTTGAGCTCTTTGTGGGCCGTCAATAGGCTTACAATGTGCTGAATTAGCAGGCATATTAATGGGCAGATGCAATAGCAGGCCATTCTTCAGCCTCAAATCTTCTTATGCAAATACCCCATGAATTCAGTTCAAAGCGCTGCCTTCAAAATGAGCTGAGCTCCCCCCCACCCCCAGAAGGGACCCCGGGCGAAAGTGACATGAGAAAAGTTTAGACACTTGTTTTTATAACTGGACATGATCTTGTTATCATAATCTGATACTGGTCACTTGCATGGCCGGCTTGTAGGATTTTAAACCCTTAACAGAGAGAGATAATCTTGGCCTTTGTAGGAGTGTGGACAGAATCCCGGCACGCAGGAAAGCCGGCAGTGAGAAGCACAGTTCCTGCTTTCTCAAACAAAACTTTTCATGATAAAAGCTTTTATCCTTGGATAATCACCCGGCTGGATTTCAGTGGTGTTGGTGAGGTTGGCAAAGGGCAGGAAAGGCAAATTTTTTTAAAAATGAAAATAACCGATTTTCGAGATGACCCACAATCAGGCCAAATCAGCTGTCGGAGTCCCCATTATAGGACCCGCAGGGTTTTCAAAGATCCCAGACACAACAGATTTTTTTTTTTTTTTGGTCCTCTCTCCTTAGCCCCAAGCAAAATAGCATAAGGCTTAGCCCGCATTTCTGGGGTACCAAAATGTGCCAGGCATTTTTATTCTGTGCTTTGCCCTTTATGTGTCGGCTGGTTCAGTTTTCCCAAATACTCTATAAAGTAGCTACTGTTACCAGCTCCATTTTACAGATGAGAAAAGTGAGAAGAGGGACTCAGCAACTTGCCCAGGCACGGAGAGGCCATGAAGCCCTGTAGGGAAACACAGCAGCTAATGGTGGTGGGAGATGTCATTGCCCCATGCAGACTTTTCTTGCCAGACGGATCTGCTCCCCCCACCCCACCCCCGTGCCCCTCTGAGCTGGGTGGCTGAACCAGCGTAAAGATATTTGGCCCCTATAAAGTGTCCTTTCCTCCTTGACGCTGTTACAGGATACACTTGTCCTTATACTAGTATTTTAAAGCAGAAGACTAATGCTCCTACATACTGTGGCACTATCATTGCATACAGAGCTGAATCCCACGGCCACACGGAAGTTCCATATACCGAGAGGGGACCCTATACATCGAAAGTCAGCCGTTGCTTCACAACAAGCGACAAGACCATGTGGCATCATCAGCAGTAATGTGCCCATATATTTACTGGGTATCATTCATGTATGTCGCACACTCACACTGTGAAGAAGCTAAGCTATAATTTTTACTTTACGGCTGAGGCTCAGGTAGGTTCACAAATTTGCCCAAGGTCAAGGAGTTGAGATTTGAACTTAAGAATTCTGGATCAACCCTTTACCAGACTGCCACGTGCCAGGCAGACTGCTGCAGCGCCCCTGGGCCGGGGCAGTGGCGGGGAGGTGGTATGGTGGCTGTGCCTTCCCTTGATCTGCCCTGACACTGCCACCCCTACCAGCTTAGCCTATTTCATCTCCATCTCACCAAAAGTCAGTTGTAGCCCAGTTTCTTCCCTTGCCCCTTGGCTCCCCACCTTTCTGTAGGAGTCTCTGGTTAGCTATGTGATCCTCTTGCTTTCCCCATACTGTGTGTGTGCACGCCAGTGTGCGTGTGTGTGCATGTCTGTGTGTATTTGTGGGGGGGGAGGTGTGCATGTGCATGCGTGCATGTGTGTGTGTGTGTGTGTGTGTGTGTGTATACGGTGTGGAGGACGATCGTGGGGACAGGGAGGCAGGGAAAGAAAACAGGAGGATTTATCATTTAGGAGACTGAAGAACCCAGAGACAGGGAACTTGCCCAGGGTCCTGGTCCTGGATCAACCCCTCCAAGAGACCCTCAGGCAGAAGACTTCTCCCCACACTACCCAGAGGTGGAAGCCTAAAAGTTTGTTACCCAAAGAACCAAAAACAAAAGTGTGAGACCTGTCTGTGCTCCCCAGAATAACATCACAGCAACAACAATACATGATAACAGTCACAGTAAACACTAATTATAGATGCCTTATCATGCCCCAGGCACTGTGCGAAGGGTTTTATGTAGGTGATCCGCTAGCCACAGAGAGGACAACACAAAAGAGAAACATATCACCAATGTGGAATAAAATACGCAGTTGTTGGGAACAGAGGATAGAGGTAGGGGAAAGTTAATGATGAACGGATTTATTTTCTCATGGTTGTGGGGCCAGAAGTCTAAGATCAAGGTGCCCCCATGTTGGTTGGTTTCTGGTGAGGCATCTCTTCCTGCTGAGGCCGTCTTCTCGCTGTGTCCCCTTTCCTTTATGTGCCTGCTTCTGTACACACACATACACACACACACACACACACAGATGTCTCTTCCTCTTCTTTTGAGGATACCAAAATTACACCCCACCCTCTGATCTCCCTAAAGCCCATATCTCCAAATACAGTCACATTGAGGGTTAGGGCTTCGACATACAATTGTGGAGGAAACACAATTCAGTCCGTAACGAATGGGGATTCTGGGAACACTTAATAGAGAACATTTGAGGCTCTATGAATGATTCTAACAAGCAAGCTGCAAATTGACACTGCTTTCATTTGGTTTGCAGAGTGTTCTTCAAATGGGGAGGGAAAGCACATCATTATCTGTATATTCAGCTTCTTTTGAGAAACTGAAAGCTCTGGCAACACTGAGCTGACCTTCCCAAAAGGCAGCGGCTGGCTGGCCAGTGCTTCATGTAAGTAGGCGTCAAGTTCACTTTTCCAAAGTCCTCACCACTCCCTATTGTACATGCCCGTGTTTCACATCCAAAACTTTAGGAGTCAGAGACATATCCAAATTCAGACCTTTTTAGATTTGGGAGAGGTAATATGGTGTCTATATTCTATATATAATCTTATAACCCCAATGCAAGCTGCAGCAGCACCCCCATAATCAATCAGCTAATATTTCTGTAGTAAAATGTATGGACATTCACCTTAAGTGAGATAAACAAAGGCTTTAAGTAGCCTCTCGTCTATTCTGGTCAAGTTTTGCTGTCAAATAAAGTGAGGTCAGCAGAGATTTTTCCCACGGATGATTTAGAGCAAACATGCCATGTCCAGAGGCTTTTGCTTTGTGAGTCTCAAGTGAGGAATCTGGGTCCCTTCTTACCCCCACCCAGCCTGCTTCACTCTCCTGAGCCCTGACCTGGTCCTGACAGGCATCTGCTTTTTTTTTTTTTTTTTAATTTCTGCTTTAACCGGTGAAGTGTAGGGGATAGAATGTGGGAGAAAGAAGGGTTTCCAGACACAAAGGCTCAGAGGCAGCAATGTGCATATTTCAGGGAGCTATTTGCCAGCAAAGGTTTAGTGAAACTTTTCTTGAAAATAATTTTGTGAAAGGGAACCATGGTTCAGAAAACCACTCAGAGTAAAAATTATAGCGTGTGCCTCCTGTGGTCCTGCTTGCATCCACTCCAGCTCATTTCAGGCTGTGGGCTCTGTGGCTGAGGACCCTGGGTGAATCTGCAGCAGCTCGCACATAGACTTAGCAGCAGCAAGATGTGACTTACACTGTTGTTGACATCATCCTCCAAATGCTGTAGCTTATGGTTCTCTTTCTCTGCACGAGAGTCTGGTCAGAGAGGAATGCCAAAATGCCCAGGATGCCTGGGGGGCTCGGTCATGATCCTGGGGTCCTGGGATCAGGGGAGCCCTGCATCTCATCCGGCTCCCTGCTCAGCAGAGTCTGCTTCTCTCTCTTCCTCTGCCCCTCCCCCTGCTTGTGCTCTCTCTCAAATAAATAAATAAATAAATAAATAAATAAATAAATAAATAAATGAAAGAAATTTACTTGACCAGACAAGTCCCATGGACCCACAGTTATAATGGAATCCTCAGTTTGCCATTTCATCAAGGGCCAAAATGAGGAAGGAAATAAAATGAACCTGATTATTCCTTTATTGTTTCTCTGGAAACCAAAAACCACATTTACTTACCATTTAAATAGACTATTTAAAAATTTAATTGATGTCCCATCTCTCCTCTCCTTTTTAAAACAAACAAACATTTATTTATGAGAGAGAGAGAGAGAATGGCTGGAACCCAGGACCCTGAGATTACAACCTGAGCTGAAAGCAGGCAGCATTCAACCGACTGAGCCACCAGGCAGCCCTCATCCTTCCTCTCCTTGATGACTTCGAAGCAGACAAAAGTCCCTGCCCTTGAGGAACTAGATTTTTGCTGGGAAGGCTGGTCAGCTGACTCCTCCCACAGTGCCTGCTCCCACACCAGGGGAGAGGCCCTGAAGGCAACTGGTCTACCCTTAGTGCCATCAAAAGAGGGGAAACCGAGGCACATCTAGTGGAAGGATTTATCCTGGCCCTTCATCTTGATTTGGCCCCACTTAATTACAATGACAAATCCAATAGAGCTAACTTGCATCTTCAATGTGAACATATTGGATCATTTCCTTCAAGAAAGATAAACTCATTTCATTTGTTTGGTTCCATTGTTTTTTTTTTTTTCTCCCTTGACGGTCAATGTAGAAAGGATCTCAGGAGATGACTGTGGTTTAGATCACCATCTCTCCATGAGTACATTCTGTACTTCGGGGAGGTCTCAACTTTCCCCAGAGTTTTTCTGGAGGGTAATTGGAAACTGTGCTTAACGTAGCATGGCTTTTCAAATTGAGTTGAAAAGTTCATCAAAATGTCATTAATCTGCTTTACATAGCCTTTCTTGATTAAGTCAAACTTGTGTCTGACCAATTATTTATGAAGCAGAGCTCTGGATGGAGCTGCTTTGGCATCTGTACCCCGGCATTAGGTTGGAGAAGAGAAGGAGCCCTTTGCACCTGGGTGCTCTGAGGCCCATTCAAATGCCATCCCTGCCCGTCCCTAGCCAAAGGAGACCCCGTGGTCCCCATAGGTAGCTCCTTGCTGACCAACAGTGTTGCACTGCTAAGTGCAGTTGAGCACCTACTGTGTGTAAAGTGTGATGGGTTTTCGGGGGGGTGGAGTCTGAGAAAGTGATCCGTCATTTTGGGGTGATCTTTGGAAGAAACCCTTGATTATTTCGAACCGGTGCTAACCCACATTTGGTTTTGCTAAGACTGCCCTCTGAAAGTGGGCGCCAAGAGAAGACACTGGGCCTGGCTTCTAAGCTCTGCCCTGCAGTGGGGTCAGCACGTAAGTGAGTCCACAGCTATGGCTAGAATCCTAACAATGACAAGAATTACTATGGGGGCAACTAGTGTATGTTTCGATATGCCGGGCGCACAGTTCTTACAATATCTCAGTGAAAGAAGGATTATTAATCTCTTTTCTCTGATAAAGAAATGGAAGTTCTGAGAGGTTAGTTCGTCTACACAAGATCTCAGGATCAAGGTCAGAACCCAAGTCTTTCTGTGCGAGAGAATGATGTTCTGGCACTTAGTCGCCATGACCAAGTACCGCCCCCCCCCGCCCCCCATCAGTGTCCTTAGAACAGAGAGGACATTTCTTAGCCACAGGCCACCCGTGTATGATACCATTTTTATTTTTTATTTATTTATTTATTTTTAAATTTTTATTTATTTATGATAGTCACAGAGAGAGAGAGAGAGGCAGAGACACAGGGGGAGGGAGAAGCAGGCTCCATGCACCGGGAGCCTGATATGGGATTCGATCCCGGGTCTCCAGGATCGCGCCCTGGGCCAAAGGCAGGCGCCAAACCGCTGCGCCACCCAGGGATCCCATGATACCATTTTTAATGACTGAAGCTCAAGTCACAAAACCAGTGGCAACTCTCAGAGAGGACACATCTTGCCAGGAGCCACAGGGAGAAGTAGAATCATGGAATTGGTGAAGCCTGAAGGGCAAACTCCAGGAAGCAGCCAGTGAGTCTGAGAAGGGGCCAGAGCACTGGTCACCTCAGGGCCACCCTGACCCGCCTCAGAGCTGACAGTGAGCTCACACCCCTAGGGGCTCTGAGAGGAGCAAGCTGTCCTGTGCTGGGGCAGTCGCCACACGAGGCCTAGCCGTCTGTGACTGTGGTTTCCCTATTTGTCATGGTCTCAAAAATATGGCAGGTGGGACGCCTGGAGCTTCTGTCAGCAAGCTCAACACATGCCGTGAGACAGTGCCGTGTGGGTCCAGTGATCCTCTGTGAGAAAGAACGAGACAGAACCTGTATTTCTAGAGCTTCAGAAGCTGTAGTGGCTCCTGCGAGGCCCTGGGCAAGCTGCCACCAGCACCTCGAGACTCAGCCAGATCCTGTTTTATGAGTTTCTACGTCCCCCAAAGACATCTTTATTAATGTCTGACTCCAGAGTGTGGCTTTTTGGGGTCAAGTCTCCCATATATCTCTGATATTTTCTGCAGGGAGAGAAGGGATACATGGGCACACAGACTCCTGAGTTTCTCCGTGTGTTTTATATGGTTTGAACTTTCTCCTCATCTTCCTCTTCCTCTTCCTTCTCCTTCTTCTCCTTCCTCTTCTTCAATATTTTAAGTATGTGGCAAGGTTTCGTAGTATGAAGTGAAATATATCACCCATGCCTCAGCACGTCCCTCCCCACCTAGGGGTTGTTCTAGAACAAAGACCACTTTCCATGAAGTCATTCTAGCTTTACTGGGTGAACTTGGCTTTATGTGTGAAGAAGACCCCCTCCACTGGAAGCACCGTAAGCAAAAATGGAAATTTACTTATTGGGTCTTGCAGCCAAGAAATCCTGGGTAGCCCTAGATCCTGGCTGGGCCTCTCATCAAATGATGTTAACAAGATCTGGGCTCACTCCTCTTCTGTCTTTGTGGGCTCTTTCTTCAGGCACACTCACTCCTTAATCTGTGCAATGGCTTCTAGCTCCCCTGCCTTACATGTTTCTCCATCCACACCTGTTCTCCCAACAGTCGGGGCCTGTCTGTAATTGGTTCAGGTCCGGCCGTATGCCTAACTCTGAACCAAAGGGTCAGAGGATGGGGTATGCTGATCAGCTTACACCGAGGTCTCCTCTCACCCTGGCACTTAGAAATGTAGTGACTCCTCCCAAACCACACAGAGTAAGAAATGGAGGGGGTTAGGGGGGCTCTAAGAAGACATACAGATTTCGGTTTCCAAACGAAAGAGAATCCCTGACCCAAAGTAAGCCTGTTTCTACCAAAGAGCCAATGTTTTAAGGCAATTCCTTGAGTGAAGAACTTGTGAACAGTGCACTTGGTCTTAACATTGCCAGATCTGGAGAAGCGGGAGCAGATTTTCCAGACTCCTTTATTACAGAAGCTCAGAAGCAAGCAAGGATGGCCTTGCTTCAGTGTCATTTCTTAATCAACATGCAGCATACCCTAGAGCACCCCTATTGGCCACATTAACCCTAACTCATGTTCTTCTGTGAAATGGGCCTGTTGGGTACATTGCTGGGTTTTTCTTTGGATTTTAGGAAACTTTGTTGTATTTTCTTCACTTAGCAAGGAAATTTAAACTGAGTATAGAATGTATTTAAAAACATTTTGAGTTTAAAAAAAATTTGAGTTTTAACAACTAAAAAAACTCTAAAATGAAATACCAAGCCCTGAAATACCAAGCACAATAATGTTTTCCCATGGAAATTTTAACCTTTAGTTATTTTTTTAAAGATTTATTTATTTTTGAAAGAAAGAGAGAGAGAGAACATGAGGAGGAGGAGGAGCAGAATTCCTTTGAAAGACAGGGAGAGAGAATCTCAAGCAGACTCCACACTGAGCATGGAGCTCCATGGGGGCTCAATTTCATGGCCCCGAGATCATGACCTGAGCAAAACCAGGAGTTAACCTACTGTGCCACCTAGGTGCCTCATGAGATTTTAAGATTTTTTTATTTTTTTTTATTTTTTTTTTTTATTTTTTTTTTTTAATTTTTTTTTTTATTATTTTTTTTTTATTTTTTTTTTTTAATTTTTTTTTTTTTAAGATTTTTTTAAAAGATTTTATTTATTTATTCATGATAGACACACAGAGAGGCAGAGACACAGGAAGAGGGAGAAGGAAGCTCTGTGCAGGAAGCCTGACTTGGGACTCAAACCCGGCAATCTGGGATCATGCTCTGAGCCAAAGGCAGATGCTCAACCACTGAGCCACCCAGGCATCCCTATTTTATTTTATTTTTAAGATTTATTTGTTTATTTATTCATGAGAGACACACAGAGAGAGGCAGAGACAAAGACAGTGGGAGAAGCAGTCTCCCTGCAGGGAGCCTGATACAGGACTCAACCCCAGGATCCCAGAATCATGCCCTGGGCCAAAGGCAGATGCTCAACTGCTGAGCCACCCAGGCGTCCCAAAATGTTAAGCTTTAAAGTTCACTCACATTTATCATTACTTTTGATCAGTGCGACTCAACCCAGAACAATTTTGTTCCCTGGGGGACATTTGGCAATGTCCAAAGACATTTTTGGTGGTCGCAGTTTGGGAGTGAATGCTACTGGCATCTAATGGGTAGAGGTCAGTGACGCTGCTAGACATTCTACAGGGCAAGGAATAGCCCCTCCAACATGGGATTATCTGGCCCCAAAGGTCAATAGTGCTGAGGGTGAGAAATCCTGCTTTTGACCCTCACGATAGCTCTGTGAGGAAGGTAGGGCTGGAGACATCCCTTCTTTGTGTCCTTACTTGACATTGCTTAGACAGGTTGTATTAACCAGGGAGGTATTTGGCTCCAAGGAACAGAAAATCCAACCACCAGTGCTTTAACTAAACAGACATTTCTTTTTCTCAAATAATCAGAAATCCAGGGGCTGGCAGTTGCTGACGTTTATGTGCTCAGTGAAGCCACCAGAAACCTTGGCCCTATTTTTCCTTCCTGTGATCCCTACTGGGCTTTTATCATTATGCCTGTCAACACACTATTGTTAGCAGGTTTCTGCAGGTCCCCAAGTCATGTCCACTCAAAACAGATAGAATGGAGCAAAGGTTTGGAGCCAGGCACCCCCATACCTTTTATCAGACAACCAAAGGCTCCCCTGCACTATCCTGTCCTCATCAGACTCCTGCTTACACTTCATTGGTCAGAGCTGTGTCATGTGGCCATGTCTGGCTGCAAAGGACACTGGAGGATGAGGGGTGTCAGATTTCTGGCTGCATAAGGAGGGAGGGGGTGGCAAGGTAGAGGAGGGTGGGGAATGAGCACTAAATTAGAAAACCCATGGCGTCCACCATAGTGGCTAAGGACTTGCTCAAGACCACACGCTAGCCGCCAATCGCCAATCCAGGACTCAGGTGTCCCGGTATGTGGCTCCAATCTAACTTTACAAGAATACATTGTTCTTCTCCTAATGACCCTTTTCCCAGAAAGACAGAGCTCCTTGACAAACCCAGAGAAAAAAGCTGCTCTTTAGAAATTCCACCCGTTCCGTTTAGTTGACTAGAAATTGTATCTATATCCCCCACTGCCTTTTTAACCAGAAATCATGGGGCTATTTATAACTGCAATAATGCTCAAAGTAATAATAGCAATAACTCAATCCCAATAGTCCTGCAAAATAGCTATGTGTCTTGGATCTCAGATATAAGAAGCTCAAAATAATCGGAGTGTAAAATCCCAAACAAATTGCCTACCTGGAAACTCTCTGGGTGGAAATGAAATATCAAGACAAACAGGTGTACTTATAGATCAGTATTTTTCAAGTTGCAGCCCATTAGTGGGTGGCAAATTCAATTTAGTGGACCCATGACTGGCATTAAAAATATGGAATAGAATACTATAGAAGAAAAAGTAGCAGAGCGCATTATATATAGAAAGGTCAGTATGACCGTGTAACTTCTGTTTCAGTGTGTGTGTGTGTGTGTGTGTGTGTACCAAGCTGCCACGTAAAATGTATTTCTTACTGTGAGGGCCACAGCCAACAAGTTTGAGAAACACTATGTACTCTTTGTCCGGAAATGAATGAGCAGATACAAGTAGAGGCGAAAACTCCTGTTAATTCAGGCAAGGCTGGAGCTCCATCGACTCGGGCCACTAATGAATTGTCCTTCTGCTTCCTAATTATCTTGAAAGCCTGATTGAAGGGGGCTTTGCGCAAATCTCAATAACCCTACTGCCACTCTGTCTCTTTGGGCTGAGTGGCCAGTCATCCCTGGCACCTCTGCAAGCCAGCTCTGGTTAATTAGAGCTGCTGCTCTCAGAGTCAGGCCTTGTTTGGTGTTGCGATTCCCCGGAGTCCGTCTTCTCCAGCATCTCGGGTTGGTGGCCTGGAATACTTGGTGGCTGGCCTCTGAGCGGGGATGAGCGCTTCGAAATGTGAAGGAGAGAGACAACTGGGGATCTTAATACCTCCCCGCTTTAAAACTGGGGTTTCTGGGTTTGGGCTTCAATATTTGGCCCTCTATGCTGCTGACTCAAATAGGCTGGCATGAAAAGTAAGCAAATGTAAAATGACCTGTCCGCCAGCATCTTCTTGCTTGCTTTGAGAGATGACTGTCGGTCTTTACCCAGACACGGTCTTTCTTCCCTTCATCATCCCTCATGCAGGCCAGTGAGGAAAGGAAGAAAGCAAGCAGGGAAGACGCTTTTGGGAAAATTCTAGCTACGATCCTCCCCAGAGGCCCTGAGTACCCCATAAAATGAACCAAACCCTTCCGACTTTAACTCAATGTTTCAAGACAAGTGACCCCCACCTCCTATGGTTCTTGCACCCCATAAAAAAGTGGCAAGAGCAACCATCTAGCTTTCTATGCCCAGAATACTACAGATCGCTGCTAAATCATCATTAATACTCCAGGCCAAGGGAAAACCAGGAAATATGCACCTTCGCTTTGTTTCAGATCAGCGAAGTGCAGGAATCCCATGCTCTTCTGTGACCTTCGGCGGCATAATTAAAGTCTGCACACTAAAACTCAGATAGAGGAAGAAACGTCACTTTCTGTATTTTCCATAACAGACCTCATGTCTCCCGAGGGTCCCATTCTCATCGATTGCAGTGTCCTCGGGTTTAAGATCGTCTCTTCTGAGTAAATATGAAATCTATTCAGAGCTCCTGACAGAGCTGTTTCTTCACATTCCAACAATTTCTCCCTTGTCATTTCCAATGTGGCGCCTGGGCACAGATGCTTATGGGACTCTATGGCAGTCAAGAGAAAGGGATAAAAACCCTTAGATTATTCCCACGGGCCTCATCGAAGAGTCCCAACAGTCCATTGCGTGGCAACCTAGCGCCTTATATTGTCATCTGGAGGTGCCGTTCCTTCTGGTCTTTGGGACATCCGGCTTAAACCCAAAGAACTTGGGTGGGCCCCTGCCATGGCCTCTAATTATGAAGTCTGCTTTCTGCAGGTGCCTCATCTTAACCCTGTCTCTCCTGGCTCACCGTTTCCCATGATTTCTCCATCTTTTCACTATGTTATGTGGGAATTTTGGGATACCCAGCACGCCTTGTTCTGGGTATGGACAAGCTGGAGCTCTACCTCACACCTCTCCACCTTGACAATGCCTCGGACCATACTGTTCTGAGGTGGGCATGATGTCATCTGTGCTGTGTCAGTCCCAAGCAACTGAAGAGACATTCATGCTTCCTGTCAGATGGGAACCTCTTTGACATCATGAGCCCCATTCTATCGAGGCTATGTGTATACGCAGAGCTCTATGTTCATACCTCCAAGCTAGCTCTTGATATAAAAAGAGTTCTGAATGTCTCTTTTTTTCCTCAACAATGATTATTGTTTCTACACTCAAAAGAGTCTACTTTGAGACACGATGTTGATCAGTGATCTCTATCTTTTTCTTCCCTTGAAACAATTAATTCAGAGATGGGGTAAACCACAGGAAAACTAGCAAGTAGGACTAATTATCAGATATGGGGCACATAAGCATCACTGATTATCAGGCATAGGACATATTGGTTTAATTTCTAAAAATATTTTTCATTTTGAAGCTGAGTAACAGTGCATGTGGGTTCATCTTACCAGTCTCTCTATATCTGCCTGTGTTTTTCCATAATGAAAAGTTAAAAATCTGGGACTGCTTGATAGCTCTGTCAGTGAAGTATCTGCCTTCAGCTCAGGCCATGATCTCAGGGTCATGAGATTGAGCCCCTCGTCTGGTTCCACATTAGGTGGGGAGTCAGCTTGGAGTCTCTCTCCCTCCTTCTGCCTCTGCCCCTTCCCCCCACAAATAAATAAATAAATAAATTCTTTAAAAAATAAAGAGTTAAAAATGACACCGAGAGAAGTAATTCATTGTCAAGTTGAAAGCTCAGAATGTCTCCTTCCACTCAGCGGCTGGCAGGAGTCTGCCACTGAAGTTTGGTCTGGAAGTCGTCACAGCTCTGCTCTATGCCACCGGTGGCTCCTGCTTCATTAAAATAACAGGGGAAGCCCCTAATTTAGCCAGATTTAATTTTCAACTTTTATAATTCATTTAAAATTTGATCAAGGAGTTAATTTATGACAAGGGCAAGGGGTGCCTTGCCAGCTCATCTGGTGGGCAAAGGCATTATAACTTAATTTATGGTTTAGGCAGCTTGTTATAATTGAGTGCAAAAAGGTGGTTTCTCGTCTGGAGTTTGGAGTCCTGTGGTGAGTGGAGAGAGAAGTGGGTGTCCTATACTCTTACTTGAGAGGTGGGGACGCGGGTGTCAGCGCACACAGAGGCAGGATATTGGGGGAGCGTACGTTTTCATCAAATGTAACTGATCAAAAGCTTGTCAAGGGGGTAAGGGAACCCGTGAGGGCAGCTCCACACCCAGGATGTTCTGAGTTTCTCCCATGGCCACTAGGGGATGGGAACATCTTCTGGAGCAGGGCAGGAGAATGCAGCCCATGTGTCTGTCATGTGAGGCATGTGACTTGCTCCACGAGATGTAACTAGAGAAAACTGAGTGGCTCCTAACAAAGCTGGGAGGTGTAGAGGGCTTTGAATTTGTTCAATAACTCAGGACATAGCAGGTGTGTGTGTGTGTGTGTGTGCGCGTCCATGCATGTATGAATATATGTCTGCAAAACTATGAATGTGTGGGGTTGTTTGGATGTGGAAGGCTGTGAGTATATCTGTGCATGTATATGCAGATGTGCATATATCCGTGAACACGTGTGTGTGAATGTGGGACACGTGTGCATAAATCTGGATACGTGTGTCTTATCCGTGAATGTCGAAGAATCTGTGTATATCTGTGAACATGTGTGTAAGGGCAAGGACGTATGTGTGTGTATTTGTGAATATGCATGTGCACCTGTGTGTATGTAGATGGGGGAGATTTCAATCTATCTACGAATATGAGTGTGTTCTTGTGAATTTCTATAGTCTTATGAGTGCCCACGGAGGACATGTGTGTATGTCTGTGAATGTATGTATTTGTGTGGTATGAGCATGTGAATGTGTGCATATCTGCATGTGCGTGGGGGAGCATGAGTCTGTGAATGTGTGTGTGTCTGTGTGTATAGGGATGGGGAAGTTGAATGTGTGTTCATGGAATGTGTGCTCATTGTATGTGCATGAACACGGGGAGTGTGTGGCCATGTGTGGATTGTGCATTTATGTGTACGAAAGTGGGGGAATGCGTGCATCTGTGAATGTGTGTGAGTGTATGTCTGTGTCCATGGAGATGGGGAAAACTTGTCTAGATCGAGCAGTATGACTGCTGGCATGACTCTGCACATCTGTGAATGTGTGTCTGTGGGGGTGTGGATGTGGGGGCATGTGTCTGTGTGTGTGTGCCGTGTGTGTGTGGAGGGACCTGTGTGCCTATCTGTGAACACACGTCTCCACGTGTGCTTGCACGTGTGTGTGTGGAGGGGCCTGTGCACGGCGTCTGTGCAGAGCAACCTAGGACTGCATAGCTTGGCTGCAGCGTAAATCTGGTCGTGGGGATTCTGATGCCAGGTTCACTTCCTCATCTTTTCCTCAGTCTCAAAAATATATGGAGCGCCTCGTGAAAGCTGGACCCGAGGCTGGGCCCTGAGAACCCGGCGCGGAATAAGGCCTCCAGTGCCCACCTGCACGTAGGCCATGAACAGATGCCCTGTTGCATGTCCTGAAGCTTCCATCCAAGTCTCAAGGCCCGTTGTGCCATGCGTCAGCCTCCCAGGACACCAAGGGGCTGGGCTAACCGGGGGAGGCTTGGCCCCTATGCGCTCAGGAAGCCAATGACATTTGCCTCCTGGCCACTGCCACCTTCCCTCTGTGACCCTCCCCACTAGGCACCAGGACCCTCCTCGTTTCTTTGGGTCATTTGTCTGATTAGCCGATAATGTATAACGTATCTGAGCAACACCTGGCAGTATTGTTCGGCCGTTAAATACACAAGATAACTTCGGTGGAGCTGGCACCTGTACCATACCTGGAGCTCCACAACATTATCTCATTTAGTCGGCAAACGTCCCATGAGCCAGGAGTGACGAATCTCCATTTAGCAAAGAGGCAGGTGAAGCCCAGAGAAGTGCAATGAATCTCTCAAAGTAGCACAGCTAGCAAGCAGCCATATAGGGATTTGAGCTCACAATTGTCCTATCAGGGGCCCTGCCACTGCATGGGATCCTAGTGATTTAATGGGAACCCCCTGGCCCCAGGCCCCCACCCTCAGCTGACCACCCAAGGTCAAGGTCTGCCATCTGGAGCAGCTTTCCCACTGTTCTCTCAGCATCCCTCCTGCCCCGACAGGATTCAGACAGGCTCGGAGGGTCCCTCTGCACAAGGTAGCACCCCATTAGCTACAGGCTGGGAGGGACAAGGCTTGTGAGCCACATGTGGCTGGTTTCCATCCCCATGCCACCCTCCTTAGGAGTCCCTGTGCGGTGACCTCTCTGCACACTGAATGTGGTGACCTGGCCTCTGCTCACACGGCACCCCATTCCGCACAGACCTTGTACTCTGTGTTCCTCTTCCCCACCAC
Organism: Vulpes vulpes; assembly: GCF_048418805.1. Classification (NCBI taxonomy): domain Eukaryota; kingdom Metazoa; phylum Chordata; class Mammalia; order Carnivora; family Canidae; genus Vulpes; species Vulpes vulpes. The sequence goes on from NC_132781.1 coordinate 140,983,562, forward strand.
ACACGGAGCCTCTAAGGCCCAGCTCCAAGGCAGTTTCCTCTGGCAAGTCTGTGTGGCTGCACACAGCCCCCTTGTCCCCGCTGTCTCTCCCCACTGTTCAAACATCTCTCTGATTAGGGACAACTGTCCACTTTGCATGAGAGCTGTTTGCAAGCGAATCTTGGGTCCCTACTAGACTCATTCACCTTTGTACCCACCACCGAGGATTCTTTATTAGCTGTATTTGAATTTTACACTTAGAGGGGTCCCAAGAGTAGGTGCTGCCCCCATCTCCACGTTACAGAGGAGAAAAAACTGAGGCCCAGAGAGGTTTAGTCATGAATCCAAGGTCACCCAGCTACTGAATGACAGAGCAGAGACTGGACTGAGCCTGAGGGATCTGTGGCTGCAGTTCACCACTGCTTAACACCTTCTCAGGAATGTGGTGGGTGACTATTTTTCTGAGGATGTTTATACTTTAAAAGAGGACCAAGTAGGGGCACCTGGGTGGCTCAGTTGGTAAAGCCTCTTCCTTTGGCTCAGGTCATGATCCCATGGTTCTGGGATGGAGCCCCTCATTGGGATCCCTGCTCAGTGGGGAAGCTGCTTCTCTGTCCCCCTCCCTCACTCCCGCTCTCTCTAATAAATAAATAAAATCTTTAAAAAAAGAAAGAGAGAGAGAGAGGACCAAGTAGAGAGATTAGTGCTTAACCCAAAAGAATGAAGCTAATGGTGGGTTCCAGGCCCTGTGGCTTGGTTGGGGGCAGACATGTGGGCCAGGGAGGCTTTCTCAGGCCCTCCGAGCACAGAGCGCTCACAGGAGCTGCTGCAGGGCGGGCTGGCCCAGGACATCCTCTCCATTTCTGGAGGCCCCTTTATAAATCGGATGTTGTGACCGAAGTGCTACAACAAGCTCCTTTCATGTGGGCCAGGGACAGATTTTAGTCATTCAATGGCATTTAATGTAACTGCAGTTATTAGAGCCTTGTGCGCTGTTCTCGGCTGCCCCTGGCCCTTCTCGCCCCAGGGGTTGAGGGGGTAATGGACATATTAAATAAATCTATTACATGAATCAATGACATTCTTGGGAATCCTCTTTTCATCTTAAGAAAGTAGAAGAGGGACAGAGTTCTGAGTTTTGCCCCATGAACATCTAAAGGAGCGTCGTGTTTTAGCGTGGGAAGAAGGAGGCAGGAGAGTTGGGGTTCAGGATCTGGGCTTCTCCCTTTCTGGGTGAGTTCAGGGTCTGCCGTCCGTGTCAAGCTTGGGAAATGACGACCAAATAAGTAATGTGAACAAGGCTACTCACAGACAGGGAAACCCTGTTTCCCTCTTCAATCTACTTCATGGCTTTTCAGTCTTGGCACTATCCATGTTCGGGCCTGGATCATTTCTCGTTGGGGTTGGGAGTAGTTCTGTGCCTTGTAGGATGTTTAGCAGGATCCTTGGCCTAGAGGCCACTAGTTGCCAGTAACAAACCACCCCTCCTCAGTTATGACAACCCAAAATGTCTTCTGACATTGCCAAGTGCCCCCAGGGTGGGTGAGAAGCGCTGTTCTAATCAGAAATCTAGAGAATGGGGTGTTAGCTTCCCCAGTGAGAAAAAGAAGAACGTGTCTTGGGTATTTCCTTTCCTTGAAAGATCCAGAGCCCGAACACCTAGGAAATGCCCTCTGTTAGACAGGCAGTTCTTATTTTGGTGCCACCAATGTTACCCTGTGAGTCCCCTCTCTGGTGGGTGCAGGGAGGTGTTCAGAGGTTGTCATGATGTCATGACCAAAGAAAGCAGCCCCATCAATTCTGAGCTGCCTATACTTCCCGAATTCCTGCCATCTGCTGGGCATGGTGCTAAGTCAACACAGGCTCTCTGTTCATCTGATGGGTTTGGCACTTTGGAATGACAGGGGCAGAGCTGTTCCTAAGTGGTTCATCCCCAGAAAATCAGACAAAGAACCAGCAAGGGAATGACAATTAAAATAATAATTATAATAACAGGAATAATACTTAAAAAATAACAGTCCTCGGTGTTTACTAGGAGAGGGATTTTGCAAGCTTTGTCCCCTTTCACGCTTGCCACCATGCCAGGAGGTTGGTGCTATGAAGAAAAAGCCAGGACTAGCTGTGGTAAGAAACTTGACCAAGGTCACACAGCAAGTAAGTGGATGAGCCGTGCCTTGAATCCACCAGGATTGGGCTCCAGAGCCTGTGAGGATTTTTGCATCCGTCCAAAAGGGCTGAAGGAGTTATATGCAAACAGCCATATACATATACCCACCACCGCATTATACAATCAATATTTCATTATACATGTTTATTACATATCCATCCACTATCCACTCATCAATCCCTTTTAGTTGTTCTTCTGCATGCATTTCAAAATAAGTTGCAGATACCAGCATGTTTTGCCCCTAAACATATCAGCCTGCAAAACATTTACTAGGGTTTAATATTTGTTTACAATTTTTTCTAAGATAAAATTTTCTTCTCTAAGAGGCTCGCACTTTAAGCATGCCAGGGGCATAAGTTTTGACAAATGCGTACATGTTCTTTTGTTACACGCGCCCCCTATCAAGATATTGCACATTACTGTCTCCTGTTAAAGTTCCCCGGTGCCTCTTCCACTCCTTCCTGCCTCCACAGCACAGAAGCAGGTAACACTTCTAATATTTTTTTCCCACTGTGAATTCATTTAGCCTGTTCTAGAACTTTCTGAAACATGAGCTCATACAGCATATCTGTCTTAGGCTTTTTTCATGCAGCGTAATGTTTTTGAGATGTATCCATGTTATTACAGGTACCAATAGTCTGTTCCCTTTTATTGTCAAATTCCATTTTATGGCCATCTTGCAGTTTGTCCGTCCATTCTCCTACTTCTGAACGTTCAGGCTATTTCCAGATTTTTTACTATTTTGAATTAAGTGGTCATAAACATTCTTGCACAAGACTCTCCATGGACATATGCTTGTATTTCTCTTGGCTAGATAAATACCTACCATTGGAATGCTAGGTTACCAGATTGTGGTATGTTCCATTATATAAAGAGCTGCCTCACTTTCCCCAAAGTGTTAGTACCATTTTATACTCCCATCAACAATGGGAGAGTTCACATCTTCACCAACATTTAATGTTGTCAGTTTTCTTAGTTTTAACCATCCTGGTGGGTGTGTAGTGTAGCTCTTTATTTTTTGTTTTGTTTACTTATTTACTAAAGATTTATTTACTTCAGAGAGAGAGAGAGAGAGAGAGAGAGAGCAGGAGGGCCTGAGAAAGAGAGAGCATCTCAAGCAGATTCTGTGCTCATCACGAAGCCTGATGTGGGTCTTGATCTTAATGACCATGAGATCACAACCCGAGCCAAAACCAAGAGTTGGATGCTTAACTAACTGCACCACCCAGGCGCTCCCTTAATTATTATTTTATTTTATTTTTAATTTTATTTATTTATGATAGTCATACAGAGAGAAAGAGAGAGAGGCAGAGACACAGGCAGAGGGAGAAGCAGGCTCCATGCGCCGGGAGCCTGATGTGGGATTCGATCCCGGGTCTCCAGGATCGCGCCCTGGGCCAAAGGCAGGCGCCAAACCGCTGCGCCACCCAGGGATCCCCCTTAATTATTATTTTAAATTGCATTTCCCTGATGACTAATGTTGTTGAGCACCTCTTCGTGTGTTTACGGGCATTCATGAATTCCCATACACTTACAGAACTCCTGTTCAAGTCTTTTTGTCCTTTAAAAGAATAAAGTTGTTTGCCTATTTAATTTTTGAATTGGAGGAGTTCTTTATATATTCCCAATACCAGTCCTTTGGCAGATAGGTATTTTGAAGTCTATGGTTTTAACCTTCAGGAGATCAGAGGAGATGGAGAGCCCTGGGGTGTTCAGATTGTTTGTGCCTAAGTAGGAGACACTTCAGGTGTGAGACGCCCCCCTGTCTCCCCTCCGCACCTCAACCCGGGGCTACGCAGGCCACCATGAAAAGTGCTCTGCACCCACAGGAATAGATGGAGGGAGAGAATGAAGAGCTGGGAGAAGGGCGAGAGGGAAAGGAGTGGGGTTTATGCAAAAATGGGGTTGCATGATGTTGGGCTATGTGTTCTGCATTCAGCTCCCCCACTAGATGCAGGTGTCACTCACGTAGAGGTAGTGCAGACTCTTTTGTGTTGTGCCCTCTAAACTTGGGCTCTGTGATAATCATTTCTGTCGTTCAGCAGAGATATCTGGCTTTCCTCCTTCCTGATACAAGAAAAGACTACATTTCCTTGTCTTCTTTGCAGTGTGCATGGCCACATGACTTGCTCCAGCCAATGAAATGTGAGCAGAAATGACTTCTAGGCAAGAAAACTTTAGAGCCAGCTCAATCCTTGCTTCCCATGTTCCCTTCCCACTACTGTGGGGGTCACGGTAGTTGGGTCTCTGAGAGGTTAGAGCAGAGCCCCCTGCTGACATGACGTAGCTATACAGTATTTGGATGAAATCACCTTTTGCTGAGATCTTGTGGTTGTTACTGCAGCCTAGCCTAGGCTGACTGATAAAGGATCGCTTTCGATTTCTATAGGGTGCTAAGAGGTACAAGGGGACTTATATGATCCGGTTCTGTACCGTCCCTCATCTCGAGGCCTGTGCCTTCACTAGTCTGTGAAATCGACACCCTGATTATCTTACAGCAAATAAACAAATGGAACAGCTGGAACCTGATCTTACCATTAAGTGTCTTCTCTCCTCTTGCTTTTTTTTAAACAGCAGGAAAATGGTTTTGATTTTTAATGTATGATAACCAGCAAAGTAAATTAGGGCAAATTTTAATTCAGGCAATAACAAACAAAATGTAATTCTGTTTTGAAATAGGGATGAAAGAGTATAGAAATCGTGTGAACTTACAGCTCCTCATGGGATCCTCAGGGTTCGCACTGGCAAGCTAAGCAGAATCTTCCCTGAGAAAATAGGAGTCCGGAGAAGCCCAGTGTGCTGGTTGCTAGAATATATTCTTCTCAGAGATGTTTAAGATCTAGCAATCAGATCACCCACAGAAAAGGATGGGATCAATCAGAGCTTGCAGCTTCTCTTTTGCACCCAAGCCCCATAATCATGGCTGATATTTCCCAACCAATTCTTGCCCATTAATGACCAGCAGATCCATAATTTTCTAAGTTGGCGGACGCAGTTTCAAACTAGTGGTTCATTAAATGTTCCAGACTCTTTAGCATATAAAATGAGTGTTTGCAAAGGGCCTAACTCCTAGCTTTGGGATTAAAGTGTAACTAGGAGTCCAATTGATTCTACACAATTCAACAAATATTTATTGATTGCTTTTACAGGGCCCAATAATCACCGTTCACATACGAAACTGCCCAAAATAAAGTAAGGGGGGTGGGGGTGGGGGGTCCAGTTAAATCCTAGAGATGAGAAGTGTCAACAGAGAACCAATGAGCCTTTTTTTTTTCATCAGCAAATGCTCACAGATCACCCTTCTCCTTTGCTCCAGAGCAACAATGGCAACCACACATCAGAACCTGCGGGATCCTACTGCAGCAGGCAGTGATGGTTTCAATTGTGATGGCAATTCACACTCCCCCCAGCCTGGTTCTTTCAGGAGCTTGGCCTCTGGACCTGGGCTCATTTTTGTGGCTATATCAATATCCTTCGCGATGGCCCAGCTTGGATACAATGCATAATGATCCACTATTGTGATTACCATTCATTTTGCAATTTTCTTTCAGTCAAAAGAGTTAGGCTTAGGGTGTGGCCCTACCCAACTCCCCAAGGCTGAGATCTTAATTCCCTGGGCTGGGAGCTCCAGAGGAACACACATGGAACTGATTTAGTGGCCAGACGGCTTAACGGCAGAGAGAATTACACTAAAGAAACTGGTTTCTCTGCTGGCTGGGTTTCTAGACTGTGCATATATGACTAACAGCATGAATGCCAGACATGGTGGAGCACTCTCCCTTTATCATCTCATGTAATCCTCACACCAATTTAAGAGGTACTTACCTCTTGTTTTTATCCCCATTTTACAAATGAGGAAACTGAGGCCCAGATTCAGGATGAGTGAACTTGTGCATGGCAGAGTCATGGTTTGCTCTCAGTAGGTTTGACTCTATAGGCATCATTAAACTTTAAGAAAATTGTACCGAAGCCAAGGTAGGAAGAGGGGCGTAATGGAGGTTGCAGGCTTCCAGGCCACCTGCTGTCATATAAAGTAAGCCACGCAGTCACCATTGAACAAAGCTAGGCTCTATGTTCTGAGAGAGGGGTAAAGGGCATTTAAAAAATAATGTAGATGGGGACACCTGGGTGGCTCAGTGATTGAGTATCTGCCTTTGGCTCAGGTTGTGACCCTGGGGTCCTGGGATCGAATCCCGTGTTGCCCTCCCTGCAGGGAGCCTGCTTCTCCCTCTGCCTGTGTCTCTGCCTCTCAATCTCTCTCTCTCTGTGACTATCATAAATAAATAAATAAAAAATAAAAAAAATTAAAAAATAAAAAAAATTTTAAAAATGCATCCATGTATTATTTATATAATTTTTAAAAACACATCAGTATTAAAAAGATACTAACATGTACTGGCAAGGACATAGAATGGCTGGGATTTGGGTTATAAGATGAGGCAGCTACTTTGTGTGTGTGTGTGTGTGTGTGTGTGTGTTTTTAAGATTTTATTTGTTTATTCATGAGAGACACAGAGAGAGGCAGAGACACAGGCAGAGGGAGAAGCAGGCTCCATGCAGGGAGCCTGATGAGGGACTCAATACCCTGTCATCAGGATCACACCTTGGGCTGAAGGTGCTGCTATACCACTGAGCCACCCTGGCTGCCCTGTTTGTGTTTTTAGAGAATTTTTTATTTGTTTATTTGACAGAGAGAGAGCACAAGCAGGAGAGCAGCAGGCAGAGGGAGAGGAAGAAGCAGGCTCCCCAGTGAGCAGGGAGCCCAATGTGGGGCGCAGTCCTTGGGATCATGACCTGAGCCAAAGGCAGATGCTTAACCGACTGAACCACCCAGGCATCCTGATGTAGCTACTTTGGAAAACAGTTGGGTGGTTCCCGAATATGTCAACCATACAGTGATCACATGACCTAGCAATCCCAGCCCCAAAGTGGTACGTTCATAGCTGCATTATTCATAATAATCCCAAATGCCCATCCACTGATGAATGGATAAATAAAATGTGGTATAGACATGCAATGGAATGTTATTCAACTATAAAAAAGAAAAAAGTACTGATACCTGCTACAACATGGATGAACCATAAGGACATGATGCTGAGTGAAAGACACCAGACACAAAAGACTCAATATTGTACAATTCCATTTATATGCAATGTCCAGGAGAGGCAAATCTATGGAGATAGGGAGTACATGAGTGTTTGCTCAGGATTGGGGTGGGGGGTGGGGGGGTAATGGGGATTGCTTACTGATGAATTAAAGTCTCTTTTTGGAGTGATGAAAATGTTCTAAACTAGATTTCCATGATGATTGCACAACTCTGAAAATGTTAAAACCCGGGGCACCTGTGTGGCTCAGTGGGTTAAACATCTGTCTCTTGGTTTCAGTTTAGGTCCTGACCTCAGAGTTGTGGCATTGAGCCCCGGGGTCTGGCTCAGCATGGGGTCTGCTTGAGATTCTCTCTCCCTCTTCCCCTCTTGCTCATGTTCTCTCTCTCGTTCTCTCTCAAATAAATCTTTAAAAAAAGAAAATGTTAAAAATCACTGAACTATACACTTTATTTTTTTTGAACTATGCACTTTAAATGGATGAATTTTATGATATGTGAAATATCTCAATAAAGCTGTTATTTAAAAAAGTCTGTGCCATGTATGTCATTAATTGTAGATTATAACATTTAAAACATCATTTTCAGATTATAAGTGATATACATTTATTATAAACACTTCAGATAATATAAAACAGCATAATTAAGAAAATAACAATCACCAGAGATATAAAAATTTGTAATAAAGTGACACCTGTTTCCTTGCATTTGAAACTCCCAATCCCCAGCAGTGATAGTTTCATATATAGGCCTCTAAGACTTTTCAATGCACATATAAGCATGCAAAGCATATATATGTGGGTATATACATATATGTGTGTGTATGTGTATATATATATTTTTTATTTATTTAACAGAGAGAGAGAGCACAAGCAGGGGAGCAGCAAGCAGAGGGAGAGAGTAATTGTGTGTGCATCCTTTTAAAAATAACTCCAAAATATACACTATTGTGACTCTTGACTTTTAAAAGCAAATAATTTATTGTAGATTTTCCTACATCAATATCTATAGATCTAGTCTATCATTTAATAGCTGCGTAATATTCCACAATGTATTAGCTCTTCTTTTCTTCTTTTTTTTTAAGATTTTATTTATTTGAGATAGAAAGCAAGTGAGGTATGATGAGCAGGGCAGGAGCAGAGGGAGAAGGAAGAGCAGACTCACCATTGAGCAGGGATCCCCACCTGGGGCTTGATCCCAGGACTCCAGGATCATGACTTGAGCCAAAGGCAGACGCTTAACTGACTGAGCCACTCGGGTGCCCCTGGCTTTTCTTTTCTTCCTGGTTTCTCTCATGTTTTCTTTTTGCCAACACTGCTGCCTGCAACACTGAGTGTAGTCATGGGTGGCTTCTTAGGAAGGGGATCTCCAGATCAGACATAAAGATGAGAGGCCTGTTAATCCACACCCTGTCCTAAACTTTCGTCTTGTCTTGATTTAAATAGCTAATTCCTACCCATGCTACAAAACTCAAAAGCACAACAGAGCACAATTCCACTTCTGGTTCTTTTTCTGAAGGAAATGAAAACACCAACTCCAAAAACTACCTGGACCCCCATGTTCACTGAAGCATTATTTACAAGAGCCAAGACATGGAAACAACTTAAGGATGCACTCACTGATGATGAATGAATAAAAATGTGGGATATATACATAGCGGAATATTACTAGGCCATAAAAATGAGTGAAATCTTGCCATTTAAGACAGCATGGATGGACTTTGAAGGCATTATGGTAAGTGAAATATGTCAGAGAGAGAAAGACAAATACTGTAAGATCTCACTTACCCGTGGAATCTGAAAACAACTCAACACACACACACACACACAAAAGCCAAACTCATAGACACAGAGAACAGATTGGAGGTTGTCAGAGGCAGGGGGTGGGGATGGGCAAAGTGGGTGAAGGTCATCAAAAGGCATAAACTTCTAGTTATGAAATAAGTAAGTCATGGGTATGTAATGTACTGCATGGTGACTATAGTTAATAATAATATATTGTAGATTTGAAATTGTGAAGAGAGTAGATCTTGGAAATTCTCATTACAAGAGGATCTTCACAGTATATACAAATATTGAATCATTACATGGTTCGCCCAAAATTAATATAATGTTACATGTCCATTATATTTCAATAAAAAGATAAGACATTTCCTCTCACAGCACAGCAAATAAATCACTTTTCAATGTGAAAGAGTAAAATAGCTCCCTTGTCCCAGGATTAGGCAGTGGGGCGAATGGTATTTTGCCACTCTATAAAGAATTTTACGGGGCATCTGGGTGGCTCAGTGGTTGAGTATCTGTCTTTGGCACAGGTTGCGACCCTGGGGGCCTGGGATCGAGTCCCACATCCAGCTCCCCAGGGGAGCTGCTTCTCCTTCTGCTTGTGTCTCTGCCTCTCTCTGTGTCTCTCATGAATGAATAAATAAATATCTAAAAAAATAATTTTACAATTAGGGTGGCAATACTGAGGAGGAAAGATTTAACTATATACACATACACACGCCTGTGTGCACACACACAAGCACATACACATAGCACTGGTGTAAGAGAAAGTTGCTGGGGTTTCGAGTCCAACAGGTTGGCTGTGAATCTCAACCCCATTGCTTACAAGCCATGAACCTACAAAATCTCTCTGAACCCCAGCTTTCCAGGCCTGTGAACCTGGGATAATACTGCCTCCCTCACTGTTCTATAGGCAGCAAGACCAGACTAGGATGGGGCAAGAGACAGCCGCCTCGGGAGCAAAGGTGAAGGGGTCACCAGAACCCTCAGGAATCAAGATAAATACTATTCTAAGGCAGTATTAAAAAAAAAAAAAATCAAACTGACAACCTCTGGTGTGAGAGCCAGCCACCGGAGTTTTATAAATACAGTTGCCCTGGAATTGGGGATGGGTTATGTGGAGCCTCTGGTTCAGTGCATGAGGTTCAGAAATCGGTGTCTTGGGCAGCCCGGGCAGCTCGTGGTTTAGCGCCTGCCTTTGGCCCAGGCCTAATTCTGGAGACCCGGGATCGAGTACTGCGTTGGGCTCCCTGCATGGGGCCTGCTTCTCCCTCTGCCTGTGTCTCTGCTTCTCTCCCTCTCTGTGTGCCTCTCATGAATAAATAAATAAAATCTTAAAGAAAGAAAGAAAGAAAGAAAGAAAGAAAGAAAGAAAGAAAGAAAGAAAGAAATCGGTGTCTTTCAGGTGAACGCCGGAGCTTGGGTGTTTGTTGCATCCTCGGGTCACCAAATACTTAATTTGAAACGTTCTCTGCATTCATTTGGGGAATATAAAAATTAGTAAAAGGGAATAAAGGGAAAGGAGAGAAAATGAGTGAAAATATCAGTGAGGGGGACAGAACATGAGTGACACCTAACTCTGGGAGATGAACAAGGGGTAGTGGAAGGGGAGGTGGGCGGGGGGATGGGGTGACTGGGTGATGGGGCAATGAGGGGGGCACTTGGGATGAACACTGGACGTTATGCTATATGTTGGCAAACTGAACTCCAATAAAAAAATTAAAAAAAAATAAAATAAATGGAGAACTGAAAAGAAAAGAAAAGAAAAGAAAAGAAAAGAAAAGAAAAGAAAAGAAACGTTCTCTGGTGACACCTGTGCCCCGCTCCCCCCGCTCCCAACAGCCCCCCCTCCCAGCCATTTATCAGAGTGGCAGATTAAAATGATGTAACAGGAAGTTTTGTGTTCATCCGTAATATCCCGAATCCCCAGCTCTCTATTGATAATTCATTATGTGTTGCCGCTGCCTGGCTGCGGCCCGAAGTGCTTTCTGCCGTAATGACCTGAAGGCCGCCTGGGTAACAGCCCCCCCTGTCACCCGCACCCCCCACCCCCCCGCGGGTACAGTAATATTATTCTGCCATCCGTCTTGGGAGAATGCTTAAAAGCTTTCTCTCATTTTCTCCATTTAACTCATGTATTATCTGAGTTTTTACATTAAATGGCCATTCTTAATATCCCATGACGCGTCACCTCTTTTCTGGAGAGTTCGCTCGTACAGTACTTACCCGACTCCAGAATCCATACTAATCGAATCTCGCTTTCCCACTTCGGCGGGAGCAGCTCGTTGGGTGCAGCAGCATTTAATCTGGAGGAGGAACTTATGAAAGAGAACAAAACAATTTAAGCTGCAGTTGGTTAAACGCGAACGCCAATGATGCAATTTGTTTTATAAAAAGGAATTAGCAGATATTGAAGTCAAGTTGCAGAATGAAGGTCAAAAAATACCCGGCTTTATTGTGCGCGGACAACCCACAACAATGCTTTTTTAAAAGCCTAATCTGGGCAAATGGCAGATAAACATTTGAGTTTTTCTATGAAAGAAGAAAGGCCCCGGCTAAGGCTTTAAATCTACGCTATGATCTAGTAATTTAAAAACACTGAAATCCATCCTTGCAATCCCGACACTTCACTCAGGACTGGCTCCGCTGGGCTTAATCTGTGCTTCCCAGCACCGCCTTGAGCAAGAAGCTAGAAAGGCTACTTTCGGCACCGATTTTAAGGAAGAAAGAACGTCTGATGGTTGGCTCACCTTCCCTGTAGGATTCAAACACAAAACGGAAAAAGTTGCAGCCCAAATTCCTTTAAGGTATAAAGGGACAGAGCTGACTGTTGCCTTGAGGCCCTGGGGCTGGGAATATTTTGATTTTAAGAGTCAGAGACCTCCAAACCTGGAGGCTGATTTCTTTCGGGGGCATAGAGAAAGTTCCATCTCACTAATGGATTGGGGGCAGGACTTGGGATGCGTTTGGAGGCCAGTAATGGAGAAGACGTTCATTTCAATCTGAGTGGCTGGGGGTTGACGGGAGGGCAACGAGTAGGACGGAGGACGATGAATCATCCATCCCTCCGAAGTGGGCACCAGCCCTGTGGGGAACGGATGAACCTGACTGACCCTCCCGGAATCTGAGCGCCGGCCACCCAAACCGCATTGCCACCACGCCGCTGCAGGTCTGTAGGTCTGGATGCTGTCTCGGCCACGCAACAGCTGGGTGACTTTGGGCAAGTCACCTGACCCTGCTGAGCTTCACGTTCCTTATCTGTGTAGCGTGGATGTCCGTATCCACCTTGCAGGGTCGCAGTGAAGATAACAGGTGTAGGGAGAGCACCTTGCACCCGTGTCTTGTGCGTAGTAGGTGCCCCGCGCAGCGGTGGCTCCATACCCTTCCATGTGGCCCGCGTAGTCTAGATGTCCTTGCATGTCCAGTTGTAACTCGATGAATTTACAAGAGCCGAAATCTCAAACAGCTAATTGGATTGTAAATTGACTTGTTTATTCCATTTAAAAACAACAGACAAATACATTGCGAAATTAAAATTATGGGAGGATTTCATATAATGGAATTTGTTTTGCACTTTAAAAATTAATCTTCAAAAACTCCATTTTGCCATTTTTGGTTGCCAGGGTGTCATTGGCAAGGACCTCCAGAGAGAGGGCTGCTTTGCCATCTCCTTTATCCAAAGGTATTTATTTTATTTTATGCTTGCATTCTGGCTCACGGAGCTTCTATGCTGGCATCATGTTGGATGATAAATCCATTTGTTTGGGCAACTTCAGGAGGGAAATTTGCCCAGAAAACTGGCTGGAGCTGGCTTTGGAAAAAGCCAAATTAGGTCTCCAGCAGACTGGGGTCCCTTCCAAATGAGTTCCCAGTGGGCAGGGAGTGTTCAGTCCTGTACAGTGTGCAGCCTACGCTGAGAGCCCCCAAACCGTGTTAAACAAAGAAGACCCAGCCATTGGCAGTTGCATCGATTGGCAGATATCAGATTGCATTCCTTTGTCTGCTGCCCGGCTTATTTTCCTACCCGGGTCCAACCTTTGTAGAGGAACAAGCTTAAATGCTGACAAATTTCCCCCTCCATAAGAAATTGCTCCTGCAATTTGTCTTTTTAGCTGAGCTTCTGTGGGCCTGTGTAGCATAAAAAAAAAAAAAATGTTGTCCTTGTCACCTGCCATTTTTCCAGCCAGCCTGACACCCCCGGGCTTCCCAACAGCTCCCTCCAGCAGGAGCTGTCTCCCGGCTCTTAGCACCACCAAATAATTGAGGTTGTCACATCTCTTGTTCATTGTTTTCTCCAGCCCCGGAAAAATGCAAATATTTCATTGTAGTCATTAATTTTCCCATCCTCTTCTTCAAGCGTCTCGTCGGTGTGATCTGATGAAAAGGGCTGAAGGCATGATTGCAAACACGGTGGCATCGGGCTCCTGCCCAGGGTGGGGAGACT